>NC_143012.1:179313277-179463977 GCF_055824585.1 Amblyomma mixtum | reverse complement strand
CGGAACCAAGGTAGGAAAATAGCGTGATTTCCTCTTTTTTTTGTTGTTGTTTTAGAGCTTGTCAAGGTAACTGAAGTAGCCTTCACTACTAGACTTACAAGCCACTAGGAGAAGCCTGTTTTTTTTTTTTTAGCGAAATTTGGACAAAGCGCGCGGCATATCAGAGCAAAGGAGAAAGTGACTACAGATGTGGAAAGAAGGTGGTGCGGTTGTTGAGAAAGAGGAGACACTTGAAGAATTGAGGGGAGTAGGAGAGAGAAAAGAAGTGCAAACGGGCGCTAGGCAGCTCGAAACGAGTAGCGGCGGCACGGTGGTGGGGGCGGCTGCTGCTGCATAGGAGACTACGTGCATTAACGCATCGGAGGCTTGGCTCCACTCGAGCGTGGCGGGCGCATCTGAAACGGCGTTGTATCTTAAATAGTGTCGCCGCATTCACTGCTTACTTAGTTTAGGGGGTCGTCTGCGTTTCTTCTCCTTTTTTTTTTTTTTGGAGGGGGAGGGAGGCGGTGCTAGGCTATGTTTGCCCTGAACAGTTGGAGATTACATTACAATCGTATGAATACTTCTTCTATTCTTCTAAAGCTCTCCTGTGTTCTCCAACTCACCCCTTGCGTTATATTCGTGCATATAAGGTAAAATAGTCATTTTTTTATCATACTGTAGCTCTTATGTCGATGTCGCTAACAGCTATGGCATCGAAAAAGAGAATGCGCCTGCTTGCATCTCTTGAACTCCGCACTGCAATAGTAAACACTAGATGCCCTGACACGTGGTCCCTACCACATTTTAGAACAGTCTACAAATTACAATCCTTGGCTCATAATCTTCCCGTTTTTCTCAACAAATATAAAGACACTGTTGGTTTTACTCCTAAGCAATTGAGAACCTACTTCGTGCAAATATAATCTATCCATACATGTGTTCTTACTTTAAATATTACACTCGCATTTACAAACTTTCTGCCTTGTCGAGCTTCTTCCATTGATTTTATTATTGATCAAATTTTTTGTTTTGTTTTCATGTCGTACTACAGTGTCGTAAGCATTGTATAAAAATTTTGGGTGTCATGTTAATGAACTTCTGGAATTTGCTGTTTGCTCCTGCTATGTTGTGTACTGGTTTCCAGGACCTTTGTCAAGCTGTTTGTACAGCTTTTAGCCCAGGCGACTATCAACTTGTTGGAAAATAAATTTGATTTGATTTGATTTGATTTGAAAACAGCGCAACTAAAACGAAGGACCAAGAAAAAGAGAGACACGAACACGCTCTGACTTACAAGTGACTGTTTTAATCGGAAAACCACATATCAATAATCTCTAATCGCTGCGTCACAGCCTCACGTCGTCATCGCAAACCACTAACATAAAAAGAACGGAAAACCATTGGCGAAAAGTAAGCACCTACAGGCTCCCACGCTTTCCAGCAGATATATCTCACGCTTAGACAAGGCCATCGAAGTGCTGCTATTTAT
Source organism: Amblyomma mixtum (assembly GCF_055824585.1). Classification (NCBI taxonomy): domain Eukaryota; kingdom Metazoa; phylum Arthropoda; class Arachnida; order Ixodida; family Ixodidae; genus Amblyomma; species Amblyomma mixtum. The sequence goes on along the minus strand of NC_143012.1, from coordinate 179,462,506 downwards.
TAACAGACTATGCCACTAAAAATGTTTAAATTGGCGATTTTTCGCTGAATCGCAGGAAACTAGCGGCCTTAACCATAAAAAGGTCCTCTTGCAGCGCTCTGTGCGACCTCGAGGGGAGAGGCAGGATTCTTCGCTGAGGCCTATCTTCGGTATTCTTTGCGAGAGCTACCGAGAAGGCTACGCATTTTGTCGAAGGAAATTGGCGAATGATTTCTGAGCAAAGGAAATGGCGCAGTAATTGTCTCAGAGATCTCGGTGCGCACCCAAACCTCGCCGTAGGGGAAGGGAGGAAGGTGGGAGTGAAGAGGAGAGAAAAAGAGGTGCCGTTGTGGAGGTCTGCCGAATAATTACGACCACCTGGGGATCTTTAACGTGCACTGACAACGCACAGCACACGGGCGCCTTTTGCGTTTCGCCTGAATCGAAACGCGGCTGTCACGGCCGGGTTCGAACCCGGGAACTCCCGCTCAGTAGCCGAGCGCTCTAAGCACTGAGAGACCGCGGCGGATGATTTTTTTGGTCGAGGCTTCTCGTCATCTACCTCTTGCCTTCTTCTTTCAAGCTCACCTAGCTGTACAACATGAATACCCTACCCTCCTCCGTTTAGCGGACATGCATGTCGTCTACGCTGTGTTAGTCCATGCATAACGACACACCACACGTGGTTCACTCATGCTGGACTTTACTGCAGGCCAGCCCAGATTTCTAAAAACTTCTGCGCTCGGATGAAAAACCGCCAACGTGACGGACACCGAAATTGGTAAACCCCAGGTGGTCGAAAATGACCGGAGCCCTCCACTACGGCGTCCCTCATAGTCTGAATCCCTCGAGGACGTTAAAACCTCAGAAACTAAACCAATCTAAACCAAACATACCGTTAAAGCACCACTGAGCGAAAGTTCTGCATAGGCCACCCAAGAGGTGCTGAGATTTTAAAAGATTTATTTGTGTGTGTTGCTGTATATACCTATAGCGCGTGATCATACATATATATGTTCTCATATGACGTCAAAATCACTGCACACATTTCATTTGTACACTTTTAATGTGTTGCCGCCGCGGTGGCTCAGTGGTTATGGTGCTCGGCTGCTGACCCGAAAGACGCGGGTTCGATCCCGGCCGCGGCGGTTGAATTTCTTTGGAGGAGAAATTCTAGAGGCCCGTGTACTGTGCGATGTCAGTGCACGTTAAAGAACCCCAGGTGGTCGAAATTTCCGGAGCCCTCCACTACGGCGTCTCTCATAGCCTTAGTCACTTTGGGACGTTAAACCCCATTAACCTAAACCTAACCACTTTTAATGTTTTCCTGAAAATAAAAAAAAAATGTTTGCGGATTTTTATTCAGCATCCTCCAAGTGCTCTTCAACGTTTATGAAACGTTTCGAGAGCGCCTTAGAAGGTGTCATGTGTTAAATTTAGCTCTTCAGTAGGTCACCTGTATGGCCGCTACAAAGCGTCACAAAAAGTATTTCGAGGCAGAGCGCTTTAATGCAGAAAGAACCTTCTCAAAACGTCTTAAGAGGGACTCTAAACGTCACTCCATGACCACCAAGTTTTTTTTACTCATATTTAAATAATATACTATAAAACCTTACCAGGTAAAGCTGCGTTAAGTGGAGTGGTTGTTCCGAAATGCCGGTGCATGCAGATATTGAAGGTAAAATTATGTCTAAGTTCTGACGTGCCTGTAAACACAAAATACATAAGATAAATAAATAGCCTCGCGTGAGAGGTTACGTTCGCTATTCACTGTCTGCTATTAACCCGCCGCGGTGGCTCATTGGTTACGGCGCTCGGCTGCTGACCCAAAAGACGCGGGTTCGATCCCGGCCAAGGCGGCTGAATTTCGATGAAGGCGAAATTCCAGAGGCCCGTGTACTGTGCGATGTCAGTGCAAGAACCCCAGGTGGTCGAAATTTTCGGAGCCCTTCACTACGGCGTCCCCTCATAGCCTCAGTCGCTTTGGAACGTTAAACACCAATAAACCAAACCAACCAAGCTATTTATGCGTGCACAGAAATAGAATTGCACAGTTATCAAGGCTTCAAGACTTGAAGGCTGTAGACAGCACTCATTCAACGACACGAGAACTTCCACAGTGAGCAATAGAAGTCTTACTATGGCACAAAATATTTACAAGGCGTTGCCACAACAGCCACAAGTCCATGCCAGTCCCTGCTAGAGATATAAGCGGCTGACCGATGATTAGAAGGAACGATCGTTAAATACAGTCGGAGAGGAAACTGTATAAGAGTCATCATAGTCAAACAGCACAAAATGTTGATGATGATGTCCTGAGTCTTAATGGCACATACCCGCGGCGTGGGATTGGCCAGGGTGCATAGCGGATACACGCAAAAGTCGGAACGCGCAGAAGACACGATAGTGCGCGCGCCCTGTGCCGTCTTCTCGCGTTGTTCGAATACTGTGAATCGTGAGATAATTTCGGAGTGAGATTTGGATGCGCATCTCCCTCACGTTTTTCACGTGAACTGCGCGGCTTGTTGGGCGCGCGTAATTGACCTCTCCACTGCGTCGAGCGAAACGATCGACGACGTGGCACTTCCGCACCCATTTCGTTTTTCCCGCTCTCATTCCAGGTGAGCGGCCTCCACGTGGTCCACCACTGCGTCATCGCGTGGAACATGTGGATCTGCGTGACGTACGGGGGCCAGGCGCAGACCATCTTCGTCACTTGCATGAACACGCTGGTGCACCTGGTCATGTACTCCTACTACTTCCTCGCCGCGCTGGGGCCCCGGGCGCAGCCGTTCCTATGGTGGAAGCGGTACCTCACGCAGGTAACCTCACCTCCCTCCCTACAGCCGGCCAAATCTATAACTGGCTCGGGTGTTGCGTCGCTGAATGCTCCTTGTAAAAGGTTCTTTTCCGCTACACCGCTGGCATATTCATGCTGTAATCTGACGCGTGAGATGGCATTTTGTGGTTCCTTTTTGTTCATATGTTTGAGTGGAGTACTTGCGTGTTTAGATCAAAGTTATCAGAAATATTCATCGTCTGCCGCTACGAAGAGCCGAAACAAGCGGAGTACGCCGCAATAGTTCTGCTGGCGCATTTGCGCTTACTCTGGGTGTACGACTTGTCCGCCATGAAAGTAGTAGTAGTTTACCCAGAGGAGGAGGCCATATGGACCAGAACCGTTGCTGCGTATCCCGCTTGTTTCGGCTCTTGGTAGTGGCAGACGGTTTCTAATAACTTTGATTTAAACACGCAAGTACTGCACTCAAACATTATATGAACAAAAAGGGACCACAAAATGCCATTTCACGCGTCAAATTACAGCACGAATATGCCAGCGGTGTAGCCGAAAAGAACCTTTTACCAGGAGCATTTAACGATGCAACACCCAAGCCAGTTAAAGATTTGGCCGGGTGTACATGAGGAGCCAGTAATAACACCTCTTTTTCCCAGTGGCATACGGGTAATCAGTTGGGTCAGCAAAAGGCCATCCTCGCAGCCAAAGTGAGCCACAGGAATTGATGAGATAGTAATGGACAACGCTGTGATAAAGATTACCACAAAATCAGCACATTTTGCTTTTGCATCCAGACCGGGAATCTGAGAGTAAAGTTTTGTCGACAATGACACGCGCCAAATTTCTCGTGAACCCAATTAAAAGGCCAGTTATAAAAGGCTGGTTGGCACGGGTTAATTTATGCCACTGTCACAGGGGACTCAATAAGCATGACGGTGCCATGGAGTTGAGCTTCCCACATTGTACGCTAAAGAGTGCTGCTATCAAGAAAAATGAAGACTGACGTATGTAGGTCGGTCGGCCGGCCTAACCATTTGGTGACGCAGAGGTGGTATTCATTTGCTTTTCACTTGCAAGAGGTCATCAATTTGTTCTCCTGCATCCCGTCGACGGACGTGCACACAAAAATGAGAGAAAACTAGTGAGAGACCCGTTCGTGAAGGACCGGAGACAGGAAAGTCAGAGTTTAACCGCAAAAGGCAATTCGTGCGCTAACAGCTATATTTATGACAGATTTTTGGATAAGTAGTTAACACTGGATCTTTACTCCCCGCATGAAAATACCGCGGTGTTTCAGTGAAAACCAGCAGTCATTTTTTAATAGACTTTTTGAGGAATAAAGATGCTTTTGCGGCTTAATAATACCAGGCATGGCGGGCATCAGGATATAGGTAAATCATGTTGAATAATTAATCAAATTGTACCTAATCAGTCAAAGCTTCTTTTCCCCAAGACAGCACTGGCAAAGATATACTTCAGAACAATGCAGACAGGTAATGTAATATTCAAAACAATGATACACGGCTACACCTGTAGCATAAGTAGCAGGAATGTTTTATAACGACGAGAAAAAGTATTAGAGCTTAAAAATCATTCATGCATTACACTTATGAGTAATACAATGACTTAAAGACACGTGGAACTCCACAAAATGTATTCAGCAATTGCAAAAAAATGTTCGAAAGACTTCGATTACGTCTTGGGTGGGGCTGGGGCTTAAGTCACGTGACAAGTGCACCTCCCGAGTGACATGTACTGGCGAATTGTATTGTGCACTCTACAGAAGCTCAGTTTTCAAATGACGCGTTTGCACCACAGCACCAAGCATAATCACGCTTTCGAAACTCCATAAAACTAATGAGGTTATTTATGACACCCAGCTGCAGATCTGTAATTACGAACAGGCGCCTTATTTTGCAGCAGTAATGCTGGTGGTGGTGAGTGACGGCAACTAGTGAGCCGGCTAACTGAATTCTATTTACCAAATCTTCAACTATTAACTGTAATAGTTAAAAATGCGATCAATAGAATAGTTAAAAACTTAGTCAATGGAATCAGTTAACTGGCTTACTAGTTGACGTGGTCCATCTTTTTGCTGACGTCAGCCATCACCAGCATTACTGCCGCTAAAGCCATCTTTATACAAACGCCTATTATGTAAAATCAATGCCGGGCTTCGCTGAAACACCTTTGCATATAATCGAAAGATGACGGGCCCTGAGCATATCCTAAGAAGACGTGCAGTAACAGCCAGCTGGTGTGCAAGCCTCTGTGACAGTCCCCAACCCACCTGTGGCGTGGTGCCCCTCATGCAGGTTCAGCTGGTGCAGTTCGTGGTGCTCATGGTGCACAACGCGCTGCCGCTGTTCTTTCCGGGCAACTTCGTGCGGGCCTTCTCGACCATCCTGGTCGCGGAGGGACTCATCTTCTTCGCCTGGTTCTGGGCCTTCTACTTGGACACGTACCGGCGCCGAAAGGCGGCAGCCATGACCTCCCAGAGCCACAAGACGGACTAAACGAAAACCCCGCCATCTTCACACTCATCGCAGGCCAGGAACAGTGGACTGCAGTGGCTCTTGTGGTGCACCGACGATGTCCAGGACAGTGTGACGGAAATTGGATGCGACTCAAAGTTCATTCGCGCTAAACAAAAAGTGCCGCTCCCGCCTCGTCCACAAGGCATCGCACGCAATGGCGGTTGACAGCAAAACTGTGTTGCAGGCCTACGAAGGACCAACAAATGACCTCTATAGAGAGCTATGCTTTCTTCCCGTTCGGTGTGCGGCGAGAAACAAACATTTAGTTAAACGGTAATCATTTTTATCGCCTTTTTAATACGTCTATAGGTCAAACGAAACCGCGAACACAGTACGACTTCCAGCATACCCTGCACCCAAGTGCCACTTGGTTGGTCCTGGACATCGACCTGCAGCCTTACCTCTGTACATAGTGCTCGTCTTTTCAGCCGAGCAGCGTCTGACTATGCTTGCACGTCTGGTGAAAAGGCGGGCTCGAAGGGACCGAGCTTTTCTTTGGGGATGATGCGGTAGACTCGCAGCCATGCATGGCACAAATGGCTGCGCAGCAACCTAGCTGGCTGTCTACCACGAGGAAAGAATAAAGAGAAACGAAAGTGTTAAACTATGTCGGTGAATGAATCTCTCTTGAAAGTCAACTCTCGGAAATTCGAACTTCAGGGGACCGAAAATTGTTTCTAGTTAAGCTGAATTCAAATAAATGAAGGCCTTGTTAATACACAATGACGACGGGACCAAAGCGTCAGTTGGAATAAAGCATCAGCTCGAATTAAGCGAGTTAAAATTAACTAGATTTTACTACTCGGAAAGGGATGAAGCAAACATGTGTGTCTGAGTGCAGAGAGTGGAGGGTAGCAAGGTGTTTATAGGGAAGGCAGCGACTGCATTGGAAAGCGATGGGCCTTAAAACGAAGTAGGACCAGCCTCGGCGGCGAAATCCACGAGCTATACAAGGGCGCATGGTGCCATGCTCTGTGCCTGCGCTGTCGGGCGGATTCGGCTGTGGAGTTAGGCCGTCGCGCCCCGGTGTTGGCGTTGAATGTGCTAACGTTTCGCACCGAGCCAAAGCCATGGCTGTTCGATCATACCAGCTAGTGTCCTCAAAACGTCAAAACCCTATAGTGTTCTGATGGGGTCAAAATGCGGAGGTTCACACGTTGTCAAGTCACCTGCGACCTTCACACAAACTGCTCAACGCTGATCACGGCTGCCTAGATGGCGACAGCCCCAGCAGTGCCACCTCATTTGAGTGGCTTTGCTCTGCTCAGAACACGAGTATAGTGAAGAACCTCTTCTTTCTCAACATAAACCAGAAACCATGTGCTTCGGCAAGCTGAATTTTTCCCTTTTCACTGCAGGAACGGTCCTACCATTGGTAGTCAATGCCGCCATTAGTACACGCCATTCTATCATCCACCTGGTATAAAGAGCAGTTAAACGGCACGCTGGCCTCCTAAAACAATACACCAGCCAGCGAGTCCGTTCTGTTGCACTCAGTTTAATTACATACACTGTAACATAGCTCGCCCTCATCCCACAACAACTTATACCAAACTCCCCTGTGCGTCCCTGTCCGACCTATAATGGCAAACTATTGCAATGCCCACCTCGTACTCCTCATTTCCCTCTTTCACCTCCACTTTCACCGTCAGACTGCATGAGCCGGCCTTCCCCCAGTCAACTGCTTCATCGCATTCCCAACGCTCACCACCATCTACCTAAGCTACGGTTTTCCCTTCTCTCCCGTCGTATGACGCCTGAGCTAAACGAAGGCACGCGTCTTGGCACGCAACGCATCCCACTTCTCCCTTCCACGAGTATACGGTGGCCTACGCCAAAGGGACAGAATCCTCGGATGCACACGGATTCATCGCTGGTATGCATGCCACCTATGCTCTCCACACCCCTCCGTCCTGGGTCCACACTCTCCAACCCCTACAATCACCATCTACACCGCTACGAACCCATAAATCGCCTTGCTTCCTACACCGCCACCTCATTCACGCAGTCTTTGTCCCATCCGCCACTCATCGGCATGCACAACTGTGGTTATTTATCAAACAAAACAAAAAAGGAAGGAAGAGAGTTTTGCCGGCCGCGGCATCTACTATCGGGCACTTCAGTGCCTGAGCTGCTAACAGCGGATATAAAGGGGTAGCGAATAAGGAGGGAGATGAATTAAAAGAAATTGGAGGCGACACTTAAGCTCGGCCTTGACGGTATGACGCGATAGCGTGATGGGTTAATTCCCATACATGTAGAAGGTCACTCTGTATTTTGCATTCATAGATCCCGGGAGTCATCATGCCCCTCGTGACGCAGTGGTGCAGTGGTTAATCAATACGCCACTGCCCTGCAATGACAGGTGCTCTGAGCAGCGGACCTTATGCGGCCGAGGTCGCTCTTCCCGAGAGACCAGTCATTCATTTAACTGCCACCTGCAACGGTGGGCAGTTTGCTCACTAACCGGCGGACAGGTTGTGACGACGCCACAAGGTAACGTTACCTAGGTGGCCCACCTACCTCCTAGGTTGCTCGTGAGGACCACCTGCCAAAGCCACACTCGTGATTTTTCGGGCCCAACGTTGACGCCGACAACGCAGGGCCTTTAACGGGGCCTTTAACGCCATCACGTTAAAAAATTCAAAAATTCAGGGGGCCCTTTGACTGTCTAAAGTGGGTAGAGGCGGAAGCGTTTTCCGCACCACCATCGCTGTTTCTGTGGCACTGGTGGCGTCACATATATTTGAGTACTAATTACTAAGTGATGACAAATCACTAATTAATGGTTAATCACTCATAAATGCCTGCATACTAATTAACTGCTAATTAATAACGCTTAAGCTTCGCCTTTAGGAGTGGAACGCGACAGCGCGTTGTAGCGCTGCCAGGGAGTCCACGGAACACCACCACCCGTTCGGCGCGATGCCTTGCCCTTTGAACGCAACGCTTTTTGAGGAAAGGAAATGGCGCAGTAATTCTCTGTCATCTCGGTGGACACCTGAACCACACCGTAGAGAAAGGGAGGAAGTGGGAGTGAAAGAAGAAAGATAAAGAGGAGCTGTAATGAAGAAAATGAAAATTGTATTTGAGGAAAGGAAATTACGCAGTAACTGTCTCACAAAATGCAGGGGGCACTTTTTTGACCTCAAGTGTGGTTACTGTTGTGTGGTTAAGATGTTAAGCTTCGCCCCTAAGAGTGGAAAGCGACAGCGTCTTGCAACGCTGCCAAGGAGTCCATAGAACGCCATCGCCCATTCGGTTCTACGCCTCGCTCGTCGGTAAATTGGTTTTTGAGGAAAGGAAATGTATCTGTCTCTCATTTGTCGGTGGACACCTAAACCTCGCCGGAAGGGAATGGAGGAGGATGAGAGTGAGTGAAGACACCGTATTCACTAGACGCGTCTTTGTTCATTCCAAACCATCGAGCTGGCATGGCGGAGTGGATAGCATGCTCGTCTTTCACGCCGAAGACCGTGGTTCGATTCCTGAGCTCGACCAATTTCTTAATCGGTTTTATTTATTTATATGGCGTGACTAGTAAAGCTAATTAGGCTAATTGGGTAATTAAGCAATTAACTAAGCTCAGTCCCACTTGGAGCATCACTATACGATCCCTTCAATTGGTTGCATGGTTACTAGCCAAAGTACAATTGGCCCCGTTTGAAATTCGCGCACTGTGACGTCACGACCGTTTCCACCAATTGAAAAGCGTGACATTTTCTGTCGACAACTGCTGCTTACAACGATGAGACATTAAAGGCTTCCGCCTTAATCAAATTCTTATAAGGAAGGCCGTCAGACAGGTGGACACGATATCCCCCGGTGCTATTCTCCTCCTATTTAAGAAGTTATTCAGGGGCCTGGGTTGGGAACAGCTGGGGATAAGAGTTCATAAAAAACATCTGAGTAATCTGCGATTCGCTGGTGATATTTCCTTGCTAATTCACTCAGGGAATAAATTACACAGCATGGTCATTGACTTGGACAGGCAGAGCAGAACGGATGGTCTAAAAATTAATATGCACAAAACCGTAATAACGTTCAACAGCCTCGGAAAGGAGCAGCAGTTTAAAATTGGTAGCGAGGCGCTGGAAGTGGTAAGGTAATACATGGTAAGAGCAGGTAGCGACCGCAGATCCGGATCACGAGAGAGAAATAGCTAGAAGAATAAGAATGCAGTGGAATACCGTTGGAAGGTTTTCTAAGATATGAATGGCAGTTTATCAATATCCTTCGAGAGAAAGGTATATAAGAACTTTACCTTGAAGGTATACTCACCTACGGGGCAGAAACGTGGAGGCTAACAAAGAGGGTTCAACTTAAATTGACGACAACGGAGCGAGCTACGGAAAGGAAAATGATAGGTGTAACGTTACGAGACAGGAAGAGGACGGAGTGGGTGAGGGATCAAACACGGGTTAATGACATCCTGGTCGAAATAAAGAGGAAGAAATGGGCTTGGGCAGGGCATGTAATGCGAAGGCAAGATAACCGCTGGCCCTTAAGGGTAACGGAGTGGATTCCAAGTGAAGGTGGTGGTGGTGGTGAAAACTTTTAATTACTGAAATAGAGTTTGGGAGCCACAGAGTGGCCCCGCTACATGGTCGGCGTCCCTAGTCCGGGACACCGCATGACAATGCCCCGTCTCTCGCCCGTTTCACCACAGCCCTTTGGGACTCAAGCGAGGAGCAGTTGAGGAGGGCAGTCTCCCATGCCTCTCTGGAAGGGGTAGGGGAAGGGAACAGGTGGGGATCTTGAGTACATGCCCACACCATGTGGAAGATATCACAGGTCTCCCCACAGTGGGGGCATCGCCCATCCGTGTTAGGATCGTAATGCTTTAAGATTGCAGGACAGAGTAGAGTACCTGTCTGCAGGCGCCTTAAAGTTCGCTCCTCCGTCTTACTCAGCCCCTTTGCAGGGGCCGGGAAAAGGCGGTGGATGTCGCTATAATGCGTTATAATTTCCCTGAATCGCAGCAGCGGCTGGTTAGTCTCCGAGCCAGAAGAGCTGGGATGAGGAGCCCGGTGAGTAAGCGCTCGGGCAGCCGCGTCAGCGGCCTCATTACCTCGTAAGCCCTGGTGGCCAGGAGCCCAAATGATTCTTTTGGGTGTTGGATCAGTGGCAGTCCGTCTTAGAATACAAGCAGCTAAGGGGAAGATCTCCCCTGCCAAGTAATGATCACATGCTTTTCGGGAGTCCGTAATGATGATTCTCGAATTGGCGTGGGCGGCAGCAAGCGCTATCGCTACTTCCTCGGCTCGCATTGAATTCGGGGCTCGAAAAGAGAGTCCATCAACGTGCATTTCCTGGTGAACGACAGCGGCCGTGTAAAATCCCGTGGGCGATGGCCCTGCTACGTCTACATAATATACACCGGGTCGGGAGCCGTGTTGTCTCTCAAGAGCCCGAGCCCGCGCTTGTCGCCTGTTTATGTGCATGTCGGTGTCCATGTTACGGGGGAGCGGGGAGACCCAGAGCATATGGCGCCACAGTACTGGGATACGCTCCGCCTCCTCTGGAGTGCAGTCGTGTTGGATGTGTAAGCGGTTTAGCAGGCGGCGCCCAGGGGCCGTCTGCATGAGCCGCGTGTATTGGTTCACGAGGTGGGCCTCCCGCAGCTCCTGGTAGGAGTTTAGCACCCCCAATGCCTTGAGTTTGGCATTAGAAGTAGCCACCGGGAGATCCAGGGCTCGCTTAGTTGCCTTGCGGATGATGGCGTCTATACGCGCCTCGTCTTGCTTAGTAGTGCGGAGATATGGCACGGCGTAGAGGATCCGGCTAGTCACGAAGGCATAGACGAGCCGAAGCGCGTCCCTGCCCCGCAGACCGCCCCGCTTGTTGGAAACGCGGCGGATCATGCGCCCTACCTGTTCGCCTACTCTCTTGAGTTTCAGAATGGTCGAGTCCGGTCTGAGTCTGTGGTGAATGAAAAGGCCCAGAATACGGAGCGCCTCCACCTCTCTAATAGGACCTCCTGACAGAGAGATGTGAATTGCTGTCCTATCCTTTGGGTTCGCTCTGACATGCAAAAGCTCTGATTTCGCTGGAGCACATTGGAGCCCACAGTCAATAGCATACGCATCGACTATGGAAGCGGCCTGCTGAAGGCGGGCCTCCATGTCCCAAAGGCTCCCCTCAGTGGTCCAAATTGTAATGTCATCTGCATATAACGCGTGTTGAATGCCTTCCACCCGGGCCAGTTGGCTTGGGAGGCGCATCATAGCTATGTTGAACAGGAGCGGTGATAACACCGCTCCCTGAGGGGTACCCCGTGTTCCCATCACGTAAGGGCCGTATTCCTCGCCCTCAATCCGAAGAAAGGCCTGGCGATTAGTCAAGAAATCTCTTACATACGCGTAGGCCCTAGCCCCACAATCGGTAGAACTCAAGTTGGCCAGGATGCTTCCGTGTTTAACATTGTCGAAAGCCCCTTTCAGATCAAGGGCGAGGATGGCTTTGTCATTGTGTTGCATAGTTGTGGGTCGTATTACATCCCTGTGCAGCTGGAGAAGGACATCCTGTGCAGACATGTGGGGGCGAAACCCGAACATGGTGACTGCAAAGAAGGCCTTACTCTCCAGGTATGGAGAGAGGCGATCCCGTACCATCGTCTCCATAAGCTTGCCCGCACATGAGGTCAGTGATATGGGCCTCAGGTTGTCCGTATTCACGGCCTTACCTGTTTTAGGGATAAACGTCACAAGTGACGTTTTCCACTAGGGAGGGAGTGGACGCCCATCCCAGATCTGGTTGATGTATTCTAATAAATGGAGGTAGGCAGAGTCCGATCGGTTCGCCAACAGGTTTACTGTTATGTGATCCCGTCCCGGAGCCGTACCCCTGCGCATTTTTGCTAAGGCCGCCTTAAGGTCGCGCAACTCAAAAGGGGCATCAAGTGTTTCATTAGGCCTGCCAGAGTACATGTACTCAGGCCCAGGCGGGTCCTCCGTGCGACAAAGATATCTGTCGCAGAGAGTGTCCGCAAGTTGCGCCGTCGTACCTTGATACCCTTGCAGAGCCCGCCGGAGCTGCTTTTGCGTCTCCCCTCTCGTTTGGGAGGGGTCGATTAGACTGCGAAAGAGACGCCACGTCCCCTTCGAGCTCATCTGATGAGCTGCGGCGTCGCAGCGTGCTATCCAATTTGAATCTGAGAGTTCGGCAGCATACGCTGCAGCTTGCTCTGTGAGTTTGGCTATGCAGTCGCGTAATTTGCGATTAGTTTTCTGCTTTTTCCACCGTTTAGTTAAGCTCCGGCGCGCCTCCCACAAATGCAGGAGGTGGGTGTCCACTGCGGGGATCTCTTCGGTGGTTTGTAGTGTTGTGACGTGTTGTTTCTGAATGTTGTATATGTGGTTAGCCCACTCCGCGTAGCCGCCGGAAAATACTACGGGAGAGATAGTGTGATTTCGGAATTTGTGCCAATCGGTCAGCTTGGCCTGACCCCATTTTTTGCGCGCTGCCTTCGCCATGAGTGTAATCCGGAGAAGGAGGTGATCGCTGCCTAGAGAATCTCCCAAGTTCTCCCAAGCAGCCGCTCTAGCATTTTTAACGAGAGAAAGGTCTGGACACGTGTCGCGGGTTACCGAATTTTTCACTCGGGTGGTGGTGGTGGTGAAAACTTTTAATTGTTGAAATAGAGTTTGGGAGCCACAGAGTGGCCCCGCTACATGGTCGGCGTCCCTAGTCCGGGACACCGCATGACAATGCCCCGTCTCTCGCCCGTTTCACCAGAGCCCTTTGGGACTCAAGCGAGGAGCAGTTGAGGAGGGCAGTCTCCCATGCCTCTCTGGAAGGGGTATGGGAAGGGGGGAGGTGGGGATTTTGAGTATATGCCCACACCATGTGGAAGATATAACAGGTCTCCCCACAGTGCGGGCATCGCCCATCCGTGTTAGGATCGTAATGCTTTAAGATTGCAGGACAGAGTAGAGTACCTGTCTGCAGGCGCCTTAAAGTTCGCTCCTGCGTCTTACTCAGCCCCTTTGCAGGGGCCGGGAAAAGACGGCGGATGTCGCTATAATGCGTTATAATTTCCCTGAATCGCAGCAGCGGCTGGTTAGTCTCCGAGCCAGAAGAGCTGGGATGAGGAGCCCGGTGAGTAAGCGCTCGGGCAGCCGCGTCAGCGGCCTCATTACCTCGTAAGCCCTGGTGGCCAGGAGCCCAAATGATTATTTTGGGTGTTGGATCAGTGGCAGTCCGTCTTAGAATACAAGCAGCTAAGGGGAAGATCTCCCCTGCTACCACGCGGTCACGAACGCAGAGTGGCACGCGAGAAGAGGGACCTCGACGCGGTGCTTCGCGTCATCTGCCCCTTTGCACGAGTTTGCTACAGGCTTGGCCGTAATGGCGCTCGCCTGTCTCGTAACGTTCCCGCGTGGCTACGCGTCTCGCCGGCGCGAGCCCAACGGGAGAGAGGGAAAGCCCCCGCCGAGCGCGTGCCTCTCTCTCCATCGCCACGGCGTGCGCCGAAGGAATGAGTCATCCACGCCGAAGATTCTCGAACATGCGAGTCGGTTCTTCTGCTGACCGGAGGAAAAGGGCGTAGCCTTGCGTGCACTAAGTCACGTCCCCCTCCTCTGCACTCGGACGTCGGCGACGCCGCCACGACGGCGCCACGCTAGAACACGCTGGAACCTTCGCGAAACGACTCCTGACTCTGACAAATGAGGACGCGCGGCCAGTGAGAGAGAGAAGGGAGACAGCACTGCAAATGCCGCGTGTATGTGCGCGCCTACTCTGGCGCGTTGAACAAACAGACGTGAGAGCGAGCCCATAAAAGAAGGACGCTGACAGCTATCAGTCAGTCCGGACCGCCGTTTAAGCTTCATCGAAGCGCGCCCGTTCGACTCCCGGGAAAACACCACTCGGCCAGCATCGGACCAACGAGGCAACGGTCGACAGTCTGCGGGACGGCATCGTCGTGGAACTCTGGTCGTCGGACTGCCGCAGTGCCCGGTGAACAAATTGTGTTTTGTTTGTTTAACTCTCTCTTGTGTTAGTGCACTTTAGGTGCAATATTGCCTTTGTATTGTATTCTCTCTCGAGTTTAACTTTGCACGCGTTTCATTGTTTTGATAATCACTTTGTATATGTTTGTACTAGTGATTGTGAAAACCCTCTGTATCGTCTCAATTGCTGTATAAACATTGTTTTGTTTGTGAACCTTTGGCTCCGACCCATTCTCTGGCTTGCGACCAGCGAAAGCTGGGCACCGAACGCCCAAAAACCTCTTGTCACTTGGTAGCTGGTCTCCGCTGAGTTTGCCACGCTGAGTCGAGGGCATCTCCTTCGAGTCCGAGACCGCTACCCCCACACGCTCTAAGGGTGTCTGGGAGCTTCCCACGTAAAAGTGCGCGAAGTCTGGGTGACAGCAGCTCAACGTTTCGAAATGCAAGTTCATGCGCATATCATGTAAACGGTCGATTCTTCCTTTTTCGTACTCCCTGAACTCCATAGCGCTGTCTCAAACTAATTCATACCGGTACCTCGGCATCGAAATAACAACCAACCTAACCTGGGCTAATCACATCACGAAACTATGTGCTAGTGCTTCCAGATCACTCGGATTCATCAGATCACTTTCCATCGGCACCGCAGCCACCAGACAACTAGCATATGAAACGTACATTAGGACTAAACTAGAATACGCCTCAACAATATGGAATCCTCCCCAGACCTACTTGATAGATTCACTCGAAGCCATCCAGAATCGGGCAGCACGCTTCATCACCTCACAGTATAAATCTCAGCTCAGCATCACAGCGTTGAAATCATCTCTCGGCATCAAATCATTGGCCTTTCGCAGGAAAATTTCAATTCTTTGTCTTTTTCACAAACTGTACTTTAACTTTCCAGCACTTCGAGAAAACCTTCTACGAGCTCCGGGACGATCATCTCGTCGTTTATTTAACTCCTTAAGCATACAGCGTTTGCACGGCTCCACCAATTCTTTCAATAAATCCTTCCTTCCCAGTGCGATAGAAAGCTGGAATAACCTCACCGAACACATTGTCATTGAGGCTAATCCTTCCAGATTCAGACAGCTCCTAATCGACCATCTCAACGACAAATAATTTTCACTGCACCCTACGTCAGCTTCCAAGCCCTGCAAACTGACCAGCTTGTTCTACTTCCAAAGTTTTAATCTGTTTTTGTTTATATTTTCTGCCATGCTCTGTCATGACTCGATTATTTGAATTTGTTACTCTTGTCTTTTTTCGTCTTGTTCTACTTTTTTCTATTCAATATTTTATATTTTCTATATTTTTCTGTATTTATACATTCCTTCTATATTTATATCCATGTATGACTACTGAACAACCCTGTAACACCTCCCCCCCCCCCCCCTATGTAATGTCCCTAGCGGGACCTTTAAGGGTTAATAAATGATGATGATGATGAAGAAGAAGGAAGCTGACTGAAAGTTATTTATCTTGAGAGGAAGGCACAACGCCGCAGTACGGGTAAATGGGGAAAGATCGTTAGTCACATTCGACGCCCGAGTCAGTGTACTGTCAATTTTCAATCAGGTTTTATTTTCACATCAAGGATGTGAGGAGCGGGGACAAAAAGCCTATAGAGGCTTTACGGAAGTCCCAGCCCCTTACAGCAGCTACATTGTGCACAAAAACCCGCAATCACATAACGGTACATTATATGTTATGCCTGTGACATATTTAAAACAAAAGCACATTGCATCGAAAATAAACATGTTCAGAGCATCAAAAAACACATAACCATCAAACATATCACGTCAAGAGGGAAGGCATAACAGCAGGCTGAGTTAGTACAGTACAGAAAGAAACTCTATGTTGTTACTCTTCACGGCAACAGCCATAGCAGGGCACGATAAGCACGGTTCTCGCTCCTCCCAACTAGTTAAAAAGGCAACGTACTCTGTGTAGCAGGGCCGGCCACGCCTGTTGTAATTTGCGCACCCACTGTTGGTGGCTGTTACAGCTGGCGTTAGGCAGACCGAGCACTCTAATCTGTCCGTTCTAGGATTGCATGGTGTGTGGCTTATTCTGCGCATGTCAGGATTGGTCCGATGCCTACCATCTATGCTGATAAGTTCCACGCGGCCACGATCAACACGGCAAGTTCGCAGTTTTGGAGCTAAAGCTCATGATGCTCTCCTACAGGTCATAATGATCTCTGGGCTTCGGAGACTGTTCCTGACGAACTCAAGATCTGTTTCGTTTGCCCAATACCAAAACCCGGTAAAGACCCGAAGCATCCCAGCAATCTCAGACCAATCTCATTGATCTCATCTCTTTGTAAACTTATCGAGCGCATGATTCAGGCCAGCATTTCATATTATCTCGAAACAGTCCGGCCCGGTTATCAACCAGCTCCGACGGAATTTCGCCTTAATCTAGGCACTCACGGTTGTCTCTGGCTAATGGGGAGAGTCTTCAGTCGAACAGCACGCACGGCCCTACCCCACTAATTACTGGTCGTCGATATGCACAAATCGTTCGATAACATTCGCCACGATGTTGTCGTTGAAGAACTCGCTAATCGCTATCCTAGCCAACATCCCAGAAGTGGATTAGGAATAGACGATATGCGAAATGCGCAGCGCCATCTCTCGGCGCTCCGAGAACTAAGTCCTCCATGTTGGCACGGTACAGAAAACGAAACCGCTGCCCAGCGTTGGGTTAAAACGGCTGCGCTTCGTTTGAAAAGTAAAATGCCGATGAAGTGTTGCGCTACCCTCTCCACTGTGAAAAGACACTACGATGCGTGCCAGAACTAGGTGCGTTCAAGCTTTTCACTTTTCTATTTTTTTACTCCGTCCCAACGTTTTAGTAACACAAAACGCCATGCGAGGTATCATGTGTCAGCACGCGGATCAGTGCGCAGCTTTCGCTTTCTGCGCTGATTTTTGACAAATCTCTCGAGGTGATTTGCGTTTAAATTAAGATAAGGACCACAGCCTTTGTTGTCTCTGATCAAAATTAGAAGCCGATTTCGTGCATTTATCAACTCTCCGGTCGGGCGTGAATATATATAGACGCATACCTGAACAACGTAATAGAGAAGGTAATTTTTTTGAGCGGACCAATCGCTTGTGCCGTGGCGAAATAAGTTCACTCGAAGAACCATATGCCGATTACTGCTTAGTTTGCTACGTGTTAAGTTAAGTTTTTCCCGTGTTCAATTAGTTTTAGAAGGGCGAGCAAACTCTCTGGACCATATACGCATATGTTATGCGCGTTAAGGAGTCTTTGTGAAGCAATACACCCTGCGTATAAAAACTGAGGTGCGAATGGTTTATTTCTTGAGGATTCTTATACCTTCGATATCTGCGGCGACGAAAATCTAAAAAAAAAAAGAAGCGAATGATATAGCTACTTTATTATGAAGGAGGGACGCATGTCTAAGCTAGAAAGTACGTGCAACAGTGTTCTGAAAACGCTTCAGGCCATCAGATTTTATTATCGTTGTGGCAAGCTCCAACAGCTTGCTTCGCAACAAAGCCATTTGTCCAAGTTTGGGAGTAAGCTAATTAAGTTTCGGAAGCAACCGAACATGCTAATTTCGCCCCTGCACACACAGCTTGACCAGCGTATAGAGTCCGTGCATGCACCTACAGCTGTAACATCTTTCTCTAATCAAGCCGCCGCGGTGGCTCAGTGCTTATCTGAAAAAAAAAAAAAAGCTGCGTCTTTGCTTACAATATTTTGAATTATATGTGCATGCCTACTTTCCTCTTGTTAATGTCGACTGACTGCGTCTTAAGCAGGACGCGGTTTCAACGAATTGTGGCGAAAATCAACCGACGCCGGGCTCTGAAACGGTGACGTTGAAAACCGCGGATGCGCATTGCACATTACAGTAAAGGAATCGAATTACGCAGCTGGTCGAGGTTATTGTGATTATACTGCAATGCACGAAGCTCCTGGCGTCGGCGCAAACGAAAGTTCGCACTGTCACAGAAGTTTGTCAACACACGTGCGCACTCACCGCAAAATAACCGCTCGCTACCCTACCAGATGAATTCGCGTCCACCTGGGAATAAAATAGGCATGATAATGCGTGATGCTTGAACTGGTGCTTTAATGCGAGCATTAAAACGACAACAGCACACGGTCACGGTTCGACTTTCCAACCCACTTTCGAGTGCGGATTATTGCGATCATCAGCGCCAGACTTCAAGCGAAGCTGAGGATGCGGTAGGAGTAAGCTGGCGCTTATTGAAAGCACCTACATTTGGTCGAAGATCAGCTGTGAAAACAACGCAGCAGCTGAAGCTTGCCTGTTGAAATTCCACTCGCAAGAAGAAAGTACGCATAGCAAACAATGCACCAGCTCGACGAGCTCGACCGCGCCAAGATGGAAACCGGAAGTTGTGGGCGCGGTGTTGCCAGACCGCCAAGCAATTTCGCATATCGTCTATTACCTTGTAGCCCGACCAGTTCTTACATGGCTTGGCGCCCGGATGGGCCTCAGGCACCTGTTACTCGGATAGAAGAGGTCCCCAAAGTTCCATCTTGGGGCCCATGCTGTTTATTCTGGCCATGTGCAGACTCCAGAGTAGCAGGGAATCTCCAACGTGACACGGCGGCTCGATTCGCGATGATGATGATGATCTCAACTTTAATTTCCGGCAGATAAGAAGGCCCCCTACTCCCCGTCCCCGGCACGCAGGCCTTGGTGATGGGGGCCGGGACCTCCGCGATTAGTAGCAGGCAAAGAGGTCTTGAGTCCTCGCGGCTTCTTCCGCCAGGCGGATGGCTTGTTGATGTGGAGCAGGGGCCTCGCTCCGCAGCAGGGCTTCCCAGGTTTCTCTACAATTTATATTTGCTACAGCCCCTGGGGAGCTAGCGCATTCCCAGATTATGTGGTCGAGGGTCCCTGCCCCAAAGTGCTTGCACTTATCTTTTTGTTGCTCATCTCTCTGAACATGATATGTCCAGACCGGGTTTACGAAGTTCCCAGCTTAGAGGCACCGCCATGCCATTCGCGATCTATCCTGATGACGTCATCATCTGGACCGAGGCGGCAGACTACACACACGCAGAAAGCACGCAGGTCGAATTACGGGCAGCTCTCCTCAGTCTGCAGACCACTCTTACCAAAACAGGCCTGCGAATTTGACCTCAGAAAAAAAGGAAATAAATGTTTTTCTGCGCTAAAAATCCTTTCATGTCATCGACTTTCACATTTTTTGTTTGTTTTTTGTCTGCTCTCTATGTGCTCTCTACATTCTTAGAGAAGCAATTTGCTGTTCAAACTAAACAACGTGTGTCAGTTTTTTTTCTTGTCAGTTTTCCAACTTATATATCGCGGGTATCAGCAAGTTTTTCAGATGTGTACTGTATCATCACTCATGCAAATTAGAAAACATTTTTTATTGCGTAAGCAATACTGCGCCAGGTTTCGAGCCGTCGCGTAGCTCCCGGCGGTGGCCACGGTTGACGTTTAGCCGCAGCGAGGTCAAACAGATGGAGCGCCGTTGCCATAGCAACCGTTTCAGCCGCGCTCCACCAGGGAGCAGGACCGTCGCTGCGCCGCCGCCGCTGACACGCGCCTAGTCGCGCGCTCTCGACCCATGTGTCGGAATGTGGAGAGAGGAGGAAGCGGGAGGAAAACAGAGAATACGCGCGTTCGCCTCGGGCAAAACAGTTGCTGCTTGCTGACGCAACTTGTCCGGTTTAACCAGAGCTAAACCTCAGATAATTTTTTCCTTTGATCTCTAAAATCAGTTATTCTGAGTTTTGTGAACTAGTTATTTCTGTATTTAACTGCGTTTTACATTTTATGTAGCTATGCCAGGTGTTTCTCTTTTTTTGAATTTGTACTCGAGAAAGGTACCAGTTAAGCTCAGCTGTGGCTTTTTTTCTTGCACTCCGTCACTTCAAGAGTAAAATAAAGGTTTTTTTACGGAAAAAGAAGTGTTTGCCCGGCACACATTCACAATGGATGTGCACGCAATGGACCATTTCGTTTTGAATGTTTGGATCCATAAATATACGCAGGCAAAAGGGTCACCTGGGCAGACCAATCCATGGCCGGTAGGTGCTTTGATTGCCGTTAAAAGAACGTTTGTTCGCATCCAGAATACAGTGCTCTACAGCCTACATATTGTGGCTTCCAAAGCATGAAAAAACACAATCAACACAATGCTCCTAGAAACCAGAAGATAAAAAAGAGTATTTTCCTTTTATTTGACCATACACATTGCATAGCCTGGAAGGTTGTGACCGCTCAACTTAAGCTATGAGCAGGGCCTTGCGGAGCAGGCGTAACACCTCACTGCAGTACTGGTCTGGGTAAAGGCCCATGTGTTGCACGTGCTTGGAGTCGTCGAAAGTGCAGAAGGTGACATCAGTGCCCTTCTGGCGCCACTTATTGGCCACCAGAAGATTGGTCGCGATGGAGGCCACCTGGTCGCGCTTGGAGTTGATCATCAACGCTGGGCAGGTCAGCAGGTTGTCGTGAAATGCACGCGATGATGCCTTCCAGTGGACCGTGGACACAGGGTACAGCAATAATCGCTGAAACCGAATCATCAGCTCTAGCACCTTGCGCGCAACTTGGTTCCGGGTCACAGCAGTGGGGAAGCCCTTGTGGATGCCTTCATAGTCCACCAAGCTGTCGTACACCTGCGTGCTCAAAAAAAAAACTTGTTTTAGCAATTAAAAAAGACAGTACACTGCAGGGAAAAAGTGACTAAAAGAGGGGCAAACGAAAACTGCTATTTTGTTTACAGACCAGTGGTGCAAATGTTCTGGATACTACTGTAATAATAATTGGTTATAAAGAAGAGGAAATGGTGCATAATGGAAGGGAGGAAGGCGGGAGTGAAACAGGAAAGAGGTGCCGTAGTGGAGGTCTCCGGAATTATTTCGACCACCTGGGGATCTTTAACGTGCACTGACATCGCACAGCACACGGGCGCGTTTCGCCTCCATCGAAACGCGGTCGCCGCGGTCGGGTTCGAACCCGGGTTCTCCGTCTCGGTAGACGAGCGCCTTAACCACTGAGCCAACGCGGCGGGTGAATACTACTAGGCGCCTTTTCTGGGCAGACCTTTACCTGGGTGAAGGGCACACCTGGCCTTCAAAATAAGTGCCTTCAGGGTAAAGGCCTTTAGGTCACAGGCCTCAAAGTCATCGGGACGCTATATAAACAACATAATTTACAGTTCTCGTTTACCGAACTCTCGTAGAGCTGATATATCAAATGACACGGTGCGCATGTGCAAGTGGTGCATCTTCTAACGGCATCCCGCGATCCCTCTTAGCGCGCGACAGTGCTGTCATGCGGGAAAGCCGGAGTTCGGCCGCAGCGCCCTTCGCGATGCAGCTTACCAAGCTGATCGAAGGCCACCGGTGGCTCGCCAGGGCCACCACGCAGACGAAGGTGTTGCGGTAACCAAATTGTGGCGTGGCGTGGTGGCGTGGCACGGTATGAAGCGGTGCGGTGCGGTCCGATGCGGTGTGGTCCCAAAGCGACCGATAGGCTGCGAGAGACGCCGTCAGCTCCGGTCCGGATTAATCTTCGACCACCTGGTGTTCCTTCCCATGCACAGACATTGCCCAGCATACGGCAGCCTTGTGCATTCCGCATCCACCGAAGTGCGGTCGTCGCAGCATGCAGGAATCATCCCACATTTATAGCTTAGGCACAGAGACAACGCAATAGACGTACTTACATAAGCCACCGCGGCGGAGTGACACCAACTAACCTTAATTTTAATGGCACAATATTCTGTTGACCGTGTGTTATCACTGGGTTTGGAGCGCCGATGACAAGCGGTCCCAGTTAAAAAAAACCATTGGAACCAATTGGATTTCCAGCTGGTTCAAATTGGACCAGGTCAGTTTCCAACTGGTCCCAATTGGAAAGGTATTCCAATTGGATGGCCCAAATGGACTATCCATAGAACCAGATGGGTTTCCAATTGGTGAGCCCAATTGGTCTTATCCATTGCATCCAATTGGTCCACCCAACTGCACCCAATTTAACCAATGAATGTTTGCATATTTGACGAACAGGGTGTAACTAATATGGTTCTTATAATATGAGCTATCAGCAGCTTAACCTATTAAACTATACTGATCATCTACACCAACACTGCAGCTGAAATTAAATAACTGCGCTCAGTGGGCAAGCACTCTAGTGCCTGAATGTGCAGTGTTGCTTGTGTGTCATGTATGTGTGTCTGTTGGCTTTGATTTCCATAAAAGCTTGTTAATTTCAATTCCGTAGAAAAAATGTTGATTGGAACTAGGCACAGCGTCCCCCTGCAGTCCTCATAAATCAGTTTTCTTTTTGCACATTATGTTAAGTAGTAGAAATATTTATCCAAGATCCTAGAGCATATTATTCATAAACATTTAGCTGCCTTTCTCAATGAACATAACATATTTTGTGAATATTTTCTTGGTGAAATAACTGCCTGGCCCAATGGGTCCAGTTGGGTCCAATTGGTCAGGTGTCCAAAAACACAACTGGAACCAATTGGGAAATCTATTTGGAACCAATGGGAATGTCCAATTAGTTCAAATTGGAATGCCCAATTGGTTCCAAAGGTTTTTTTTTTTTACTGGGGTGGCTGCTTCCAAATTACCGTTCACTGCGGGTTGCGAATCTAGGCCTAGCGTCAATGCACACTGCTTGCTTGGATGGACTGCATTTTCTACGAATTACACGTAGGCTTATACACTGCAAAGTTTTACATACCGAGTTACTGGCATGAGCTAGTTCTCAATTTCCGAGTTTGATAGTGTAGACCTTTGCATCGGGTGAGGGATATATCGAAACGCCTCCTCTCTGTTGCAAACTGGTTCCGCTGCCGCTGACCAGGCTGTGCAAAATAGACACGCGACACCAGTGCTGCTGGATGACACACACTCGAGGCGTGGCTGCATGCATGCATGCACTTCACCGTCGCGAGGTTCCGGCTACGTCCTTGCGCCGGCCCCATATGCCTTGCGCTGCCATAGGTCGGCACTGCACTCATGAGTGGAGTTATATCGCTTCACTCACATTCACGTCTGAGTGTGAGTGGCCGAGTGTGTGAGTGGACGTGAGCGTGAGTGCGAAAGAGTGGATATGAGTGACTGGACATGGGTGTGAGAGCGAGTGGGTAGATATGAGTGCGATGGAGGTCAGTGTGTGAGGGAGATGAGTGTGAGTATTGATGAGTGGTGAGTGGGCATGAGTCATGAGGGGATGCAAGTGGTTGTGGTTGGACATGAGCAACGAGTGGATACGAGTGGTGGGTGGACACGACAGCAAAGTTTGCCATTTGTGTTTCACGATAACCGTATCCGCTTAGCTATTTCCATGTTGTTGACAACGAGGGAAGCAAATATTCACCGCCCAGTGTGCTCGAAAAAGCACAAGACATCATGCTGGTGTATTGGACGCCCGAAGCAGAGGATTCCACTGAAATGGGAACAGTAATCTACCATTGCTGTTTGCCTTACTAAATCACCATTGGCAAGGGCGCAGGCTTTTCGCTGGTGTAATGAGCCGCTGCAGGTTGTGTCAGATCTTTATATTGAATTTCACATTGCCACGGCTAGAAAGGTCGATGTCTCTTGTCATGCCTCCTACACTGCTCGAGTTCATATACGCAAGGTTCCAATGCTTGCTGCTGAAACAATGACTGCCCGCTTCTCCGGAATAATTGGCGCAAGGTAGAATCTTGAGCTCTGCAATGCGCATGGTTTTTTTTCGGTGCCCAGGTGTGCGCACCGTCAAGGGCGTCCGCAGAATTTTTTGCAGGGGGGGGCGGGGGGGGGGGGGTATATTCGTAGCGAAAAGGCACTATTTGCGGAGTAAATTTATTTATATATAAATAAAAAATAAGTAAAATACACACATGAAAGAAAATTACAAGCAGCAAATTAAAGCGCGGATTGTAGAGATACATTGGAGTTTATCAACAAAGAAACAATTAAAATTAATAAAAATGCAAAAAGATACTATCAATACTCGAAGTGCTCAGTCTTACTGCATACGGGTTCTCGACTCACCCGAATTGATGACCAGCACACAGCGCAATATGTTCACAAACACGCAACTACAGTCACTCAGTCAGTCTTCCTTGAACAGCAACTGTAGGCGCCTCGGATTTTTCTGGGCGAATTGCGTAGTTACACAGGTGATAAATTCATTTCTGTGCTTCATTACACGCTCTCAGTGCACAGTCATCATATATATTGATTGGAAAAATGGTTGAACGAGTACGTTGAAAACAAAAGATGACTATATATACAACGAAAACTTATTTACAAGATAAATGCACGCTCGCAGCTTCATACACCTCGCTCCATCTTGCTCGCGCATCCGCACAGTCGAGCAACCGCACACACACTGCTCGCCGCTCGTCGTTTTCTCGTCCGCTGTCTTGGTTGTTCTCACCTTCGTTGACAACCCGCCACTAAAAACACCGAAGCACAAACACAGAGGCGCGCACACGTGCAAGGGCTTACTTGCCACAATATCCACGAATGCGCACTTTTGGGGTGTAAGGAACGCCGCGCGACTTCCGAGGGGAAGGGACACCCGCAACTAATTCGGCCGGAAAATTTGTTTTTGTGCTTTTATGGGGTTCAGAGCCCCAAAACGACTCGGGCTATGAGGGACGGAGTAGTACAGAGTTTCGGATAATGTCGACCACCTGGGTCTCTTTACCATGCACTGACACGCACAGTACATGGGCGCTGTTGTGATTTGAGGCCCAGCCAGAGGTGACAGGCGAGCCAGGCAGGCGCCATCGGGCTGCGTTGACCAAAGGCGCTGGTTTTCGGAGAAGACGCAAGGAACGCTGGTGTGGGGGCGCCTCTGGAGACTGCGTCGCCGTGAACAAAAGCAGCTAATCCCCTTTACCGAAGGTTCTGAAAGCGGCGCTTCTACCGCACCGAGCTCTCCCGTGGATCGGAGGAGACAGCGCGTGGCGGCGGCGCCAACTCGTCGCCCGCTTGCCCCTGAGCAGCCCGACAAAGCAGGGGTGGACACGGCTGATTTGTCCTTCCCCCTTCAAGAATTCATCGGTGGCCGGCGCACGAACGTATCATGATTATAGCGAGCGACCTGTGCCCTGTGCACTGTCTGCCTCCGTGTCGCTATCTCTCTAGAGATCAAAGAAACAGACACCCATCTCAAGACGGCTCGAAGCACATGCTCGCCGGTGCCGCTGCATGTCTGCAACAGGTCGTCCTTCAGCAGAGCTGGCGGTGGCGTGGTTTGAAAACGGCGGAACGACGCGCGCCCGGACGCGGCATTTCGCAGATGTGACCAAGCGTCGAAGCGGGGTTGCTTTTACCCTTTTGGCTGAGCGCACCACCGCCCCTGGCGTGCGGCCATCACTCACGGTTCGAGTGAGTGATTTTCCAGGGGGGTGCAGCCGCCCCCCCTTGCCCCCCCCTCCGGACGCCCATGCGCACCGTAGAGCTCTGCTGAGGTCATAATTTTCTTAAAGGACTGGACCCAGAACCAGCAGAGCCTTCCATTGCCAACGCAAAGAACCTGAACTACTTAGCCTGGCTCTTGAAGCTTATATTAGACACTAGTTAACCAGCTTGCTAGTTCACATGTACCGACAGCTGGCTGTATTCTGACACACAGTACCTCTGACAATACTATACCAATATTGTTCTTTTATCTAAAAAGCCTTATTTTATAAGTTTACTAGCTCTCTTAGATGAAAAACCCTGTTTTGTCTAGCACACATTCACAAGGGATGTCCACACAGGCAACTATATTTGGTTTTGAATGTGTGGATCCTCCAAACACCTGTGTATGCAAAACGGTTACCTGGGCAATCCAAGGCCATGGCCAGCAGGTGCTTTGCAATTAAAAAAACGTTTGTTCACATCCAGAAGACAGCGCTCTACAGCCTACATATTGAGGCTTCCAAAGCATGAATAAACTACAACACAATGCTGCTGGAAGCCAGCTAGCAGATAAAAAAGAGTATTTTCCTTTTATTTGACTATACACATTGCATAGCCTGGCAGGTTGTGTCTACTCAAGCTATGAGCTGGACCTTGCGGAGCAGCTGTAACACCTCACTGCAGTACTGCTCTGGGTAAAGGCCCATGTGTTGCACGTGCTTGGAGTCGTCGAAAGTGCGGAAGGCGACTTCAGTGCCCTTCTGGCGCCACTTGTTGGCCACCAGCAGATTGGCCGCGATGGAGGCCACCTGGTCGCGCTTGGAGTTGATCATCAACGCTGGGCAGGTCAGCAGGTTGTCATGAAATGCAAGCGATGATGCCTTCCAGTGGACCGTGGACACAGGGTACAGCAATAACCGCTGAAACCGAATCATCAGCTCTAGCACCTTGCGCACAACTTGGCTCCGGGTCACAGCAGTGGGGAAGCCCTTGGGGATGCCTTCGTAGTCGACCAAGCTGTCGTACACCTGCGTGAACAAAAGGAAGAAGTCATGCTTTGGCACTAAGAAAAAACAATGTGAAGGGGAAAAGTGGCTAAAAGAGAAGCAAACAAAAACATCTATTCTCTTTACAGACTGGCAATGCCAAAATTCTGGATACATCTTTGTTAGAGTATATAATAGGCACACTAGCGTTTCATGAAACGAACCTAAACTGCATCTGTTAAACAGACCCACAGACTAAAGAGGAAGCACAGAGCTGAAACACCAAAGAAGCGCTGCTGTGCTCATGCAATATACTAAGAGGCTGTGGCAGAGTTCAGAGCGATAGCAGAGCAAGGAAAATTCATCAGCACGGCTGAATAGAGAAGGGAACAAGCAAGATTGGGAGCTGTTACAGCCTCATGTAGCATGCATCTGCATTACTATGCCACCTAATGAGGAACACTAAAAGTCAGGTGCGTATCTTTCACAACTTAGAATGTGGGCATGCTTCCTTTGTGACCATGAATCCTCCATTTTGTAGTGGGGCTATACCACTATCGGAGCATGTCATGCGCCTTACATATCAGGTGGTTTTGTGCACATAATTCCATAATCAAAATATCGAACCACAATGACAATATAGAAATTTTAAAAACAGATTGTCTATGATACTGAACACCACCTATTAGGTAATATAATATTGTGCCCCAAACCCTGAAATTAGAAAGCTAATTAACTAGTCATAGTTACCGAATAGTCTTGTAACAACATACTACCATCAACCATTAAGTCTCTTACTACCACTGAGACAGGAAGACGGCAGAGTTGGTCAGGGATCAAACACAGGTTAATGCCATTGTTACGTTGCAAGACACTGCTGGCCTGTGGGCCAGAGATCCAGAAACTGTTTGTGCTGTGTCGCGTTCCGGCCCATACTCGGCGTCGCAGAGTGCCGCCCTTGTCACGGACGTGGGTCTCATGTTCGGCGTTCGAAAACGCAAACGCAAAAGCCGAGGGACGCGAACACGGGGACACGGCGTTCGAGAACACGACCGTCAGCGCCTAGGGACGCTTCCTCCCGTGAACACGCTGCTTGGTCTCATGGGCACGGCGTTCGAGGGAGCAGAGTGAACGCATGGGAGTCAACGGGAGTCGTCCTCCAGCAGCGGAAGAGAGCAGCTGCTCGGGGAACCAGCCTGTGCCTTCCAAGGGCCTGGGGCCCTCTTTTCTGTTGGGTCAAAATTGTTTAATAAAGACCCATTTCCTAGCCTTCACCGCGTCCACAGCCCATACCTCGCAACAAACTGGTGGCAGCGGCGGGATAAGAACAAGGCTGGTGGACAGCTGCTGACGAGAGAGCGTCTTCGAGGATCTGGGATCAACGGAGTTCCACTACGTGGCTCAGGGAGTCACCTTCGTCGCAGTGCAGCGTGAAGGCCAGGCGTGAAGAAAGCCGCTCAAAGGAAACCTCAACGATCTGGGATCGCCGGACTTGCTGCATGGTGTAGCTTCTTTGGCGGCGGGATAAGGACACGGCTGGTGGACAACTGCTAACGACAGAGCGTCTTCGACGATCCGGAATCTACGGAGCTCCGCTACGTGGCTCTGGGAGTCACCTTCGTCGCAGTGCAGCGTGAAGGCCAGGCGTGAATACAACCGCAAAAAGGCAACATCGACGATCTGGGATCGACGGACTTGGCAGTTCCTGACTTCGGAAGTCACGGTGGCCATCGAGGGCTCCTGGTTGGGTGAGTGCCGAAGCGACTACGTATTGCCAGAGGATTTAGAACTGGGTTCTATCTGAGCAATTGACTGCATTTATTCACCACAGGGTGTGTGATTAGTTTGCAGATTTTGTAGTCGGCTCTCGCCAACCATGGATTTAAAGAAATTGACTAAAGACGAATTGATGCTGTTGGCAGCTGAACTTGGTTTAGAAGTAAACCAACGTACGCGGAAGCCAGAGATTCGCCATAAATTTGAAGAGGAGGAGTTTGAAGAGGTCGAGATAACTGATGCGTGGGAAAAGATATGCCGAGTGCAGAAGGAAAATGAGCGGAAAAGAATAGAAGAGCAACGGGTAGCAGCAGAGCAAGAGAAGCGGGAAATAGAGGAACAGGAATGGGAGTTGAACATATTGCAGCTTGAAGTTGAGGTGCTACGAGAAACAGTAAAGAATGAAGGATGCGTAACTTCGGCAAAAGTGGAGAAGGAGAAGGCTGACGAGCGAGAAAGGCAGAAAGAGAAAGAAAAGAAACAGGCGGAGTTGGAAGCGGAGAGAGAGAACAAAAATATTGAGCTCGAAATCGAGAAGGCAAGGCTCGAACGCCCAAGGCTAGAACGGGGTGAAAGTGCCGTCACACTTCAGGGAGGTAATGTTAAGATGACGAACTTGCTTCAGCCGTTTAAAGTAGGTGATGACATTGCTCTCTACCTCGTCAATTTCGAAAGGATGTGCGAGAGACAGTCCATTAGCCGCGACATATGGCCAGAAAAGTTGATGGCGTTGCTCCTGGGAGAAGCTTCACAGGTTGTGGCTCGCTTGAGTTCTAGTGAAGCGGGTAACTATGATCTGGTGAAATCAAGCCTGCTCTCGTAGTACATGATCTCAACAGAAGAGTTCAGGAGGAGATTTCGGACTTCCAAAAAAAAGCAGAATGAAAGTTTTCTGGAATTTCACAAAATCACAGATATCGACCGATTCATTCGCAATATCATCGTTTTTTGACACGCTGATGACAAATGTATTACCCACGAAGCCTGTCGGCAATGCATTTGTTATTTTTCGCTCACCACAAGCAACGCACTATTATCTGTCACGGATGAAGGCTGCGCAAAAAAGAGCGCTAGCTTTGACAGCGTTGCACCTGATGTATGAAACGGAGTATAGGCGAGCTCAAAGGCAGTCAGGCAGACGCGCAAACGCAAAAGGACAATCCTCAGAGGTACGAGTCGCATAACCCAGAGGCAGTGAAACGTCCGGCGGTCATTTGCGTGGAGTTAGTGCGTAGCTGCAACGTCAGCGAGATAGTTGCTCGTCAACCCGGAGAGAAGTGTACCCTTAGTGAGTGTGGGACGATCACCCGGAAAAGAGGACGTCGAAAGCTACCACAGCAAGTTTGTGGCGCCAGGCTACAGGAAAAGGCACAGGGAACTCGTTTGCGTCTACCGTGTCAGCAGACGGGTCAGAAGGGGAATAGTGCAGCCAGCTCAAAGTGTGAAGGGGGGACAGGCAATCGTATTGCTCGCAGACCATTGCTGTATAATAGGGTTCGGCACTGCACGCGCTACCGAAGCGTTCACAGTGTATCGGCAGGGCACAGAAACGAAGACAGTGGTCAGGGAATGTCCAACGCTAGGGGCGACTTCATTCGTCGCGATTCCGCAGCTAAAGTGGTCAGACGGACGCGACCCCGAAGGGCACGGCTGAAATGTTAATCCATGAGCACAAATGAGAGGTTACTTGTGCTTATCGTTTTCTTTTGTGACCACATTGAAATGCAATGTTGCGCATCGCTTTTGTTGTTGTGTGTTTTGCCATGTGTTGACGGGAGCCGAATACTGATTAGCAAAAACAGGCAGGGAGAGTTTTTCTGGAAAATCGGCGTCTGGCAGTCGTTCGTCGCTTGGGCACCGTCAGCCAGGGGGTTCCGCGAAAGTGTGTATGTGTGTGTGTGCGCGCGCGCGCACAAAGTGAGCGCATGCATTTTGCCCTGTTGGTGTCCGGAGCGTCTTCTCCCGACCCTGCATCTGAAGACGCAGCCTCGGCGAAGGACTTCATCGGGGGGGAGGAGTTTGTTACGTTGCAAGACACTGCTGGCCTGTGGGCCAGAGATCCGGAAACTGTTTGTGCTGTGTCGCGTTCCGACCCATACTCGGCGTCGCAGAGTGCCGCCCTCGTCGCGGACGCGGGTCTCATGTTCGGCGTTTGAAAACGCGAACGCAAAAGCCGAGGGACGCGAACACGGGGACACGGCGTTCGAGAACATGACCGTCAGCGCCTAGGGACGCTTCCTCCCGCGAACGCGCTGCTTGGTCTCGTGGGCACGGCGTTCGAGGGAGCAGCAGTGAACGCACGGGAGTCAACGAGAGGAGTCGTCCTCCAGCAGCGGAAGAGAGCAGCTGCTCGGGGAGCCAGCCTGTACCTTCCAAGGGCCTGGGGCCCTCTTTTCTGTTGGGTCAAAATCTTGTAATAAAGGCCCATTTCCCAGCCTTCACCGAGTCCACTGCCCGTACCTCGCAACAACATCCTAGTTGAAATCAAGCGGAAGAAATGGGCTTGGGCAGGGCATGTAATGTGAAGGCAAAATAACCGATGGCCCTTGAGGGTAACAGACTGGATTCCAAGGGAAAGGAAGCGTAGCAGGAGGCGGCAGAAAGTTAGGTTAGCTGACGATTAAGAATTTTGCGGGTATAAGGTGGCCGCAACTGGCACAGGACAAGGGTTAATTCGACAGACATGGGAAAGGCCCTTTTTTCCTGCAGTGGGCGTAGTCAGGCTGATGATGATGATGATTGTGACTACCATCATCATGCCCTGCCATATCTTTCAAGGCATTTTAAAGAAAAATCAGCCCACATATTTAAAAAAACCACCCAGTACACTATGCCTCCAATATTTCTCACACAACTATGCATACATGCTCACTATAGCAACTCATTTGAAGATGTGCATAAACAAAACTCCAAGCTAAAGAAATGCCTAGTAAAAAAATGCCACAGAAAAGTGGCATTCGATCGTGAGTTTTGTCGAACGCCATGCTTGGTAATGGCACTTAACTATGTGTTACAAAAAACTTAACCTATTTAAATGCTCTTTTTTCTGGGTTCAGGAGAAATTATTGAAGTAAGTGATTACTAATATCTCAGTGTTACATTAACAAACAACTTAAGCTGGAACACTCACATTTCTAACACTTGCTCATCTGCCTTACGAAGACTTTGCTGCGCCAGAAACTAAAAGATACACCACTTCAGGTTAAGAGACTAGCATATGAAGCCTTTATCAGGACTAAACTGAAATATGCGTGCATTGTATGGGACCCGTATACTGTCACTAACATAAAAGCACTTTAGCGGATCCAAAGGAAAGTTGTACGATTCATGTTTTCGCAATACAGTCGAACTGCTACAGTCTCTGCATTAACGCAGTCGAATTTAATACCAACCCTTCAGTCCCGGCGCAAGTTTCTTCGGTTGAAATTCTTATTTTTGTTATTTAACCATAAATTTGGATAAATTCTTCGCCGTATCTTATGCTACAGAACACCAGACGAACCCGACACTCTCATCCCCATTCTCTGACCGCATACTTTGCAAAGACTAACTTATTCCAGCACTCTTTCTTTCCGCAAAATTTAAGTGATTGGAACAGCTTACCAGTGTCGTGTGTACGGTCTCTTAACCTGATAAGCAACCATTGCTAGCTTCTTTTTTTAGCTTGTTTTGTATACTTGATTTTTTGCCTTTCCATGTCATTTCCCGCTACTCGTGTTCTGTTTCCATTTTGGTATTATTGCTCAATTTGAGATCTTTTTCTGCAATCCACTCCTGCTTGGCCTCACTGCCTGCAGTATGTCATAAATAGAATAAATTACCAGCAGATACGCCACACAGAAGCAGTATTTCACAATGCAATCAGTGACTATGTGATCTGATGCTCAGAACGTCAAAATTATTTCTGTTGCCATTTTTCCATTGCCTTCTGCTGGGTGCTGCCAACTCCTGGCAACATATCAAACAGGCATTCTCCAGTTTATATTGAAGCATTACAAACAACTGTGACCATAATCAGAGCAAACAAAAACCTCCCATGTGTAATTATGAGCACACTCTTGATGGCAGTTCACCAACAAACATTTACATAGCACCTGTCTTTAGAAATGATGCTGTAGCAAGCATGTTCTGAAATTAGCCCCCCAGTTGTTTATGGCTATCACCTTTTTCTTTATTTGTTTTTATTGCTTAACTGCTATATGAAGCTTGCAAAATATATGAAGCTTGCCATGTTTGGTGAAACAGGCACATGGCTTTTGGGACACTATATTCGCCCACCACCTGTACATGATTTACATAGCTCTTTGCAAACTTCATGCCAACACATGTGCTCAGTAAATCCTTTTTGTCTCCATCAATTATCAGCCAATTCCTGACTGCGTCGACTACCTTCCAAGGGCTTCAAAACACAGCTCGCACAAACTGTTGCACACAAATGCACTGAAATAAAATTCCCACTGACTTGCATGAATTAAAGGGGCCTTGCAACGCAAACAAGGAATGTGTGTTCTGTGCACTCAGGTCAGGTGGTACTTTCAGGACTGGCGCAATGCCCATTTTGAGCTAGAACTGCTCAAGCAAGCAAGTTCCTAGCACTAATGATGTCACCCCACAGTTTTCAAGCAGCAGCTGTGACATGCCGGACATCACCGCATGACGGATACACAATTTATTGAGAAAATACTGAGTGTGCATTGAGTTTTCTCATTTAAAGAACAGTTTTATGCTGATTAAACACAAAAAGCCCATGTGGAACAAGAAACACTGCAAAATTAGTGACACGAAAAACTCCAGTCAAGGTGCTGCCAACGTGCCATCACAGAGACCTGCCATACCTATGCGTGCTACATACTGATCAATTCGCGCTACAAGGGACATACACACGGAAACACAAACGGACGAAGCGCATTATGCGCTTCGTCCGTTTGTGTTTCCGTGTGTATGTTTCTTGTAGCGCGAATTGATCAATATGAAGCACCAACTAGCCCCCGCTCTTGCATTGTTATCTATGCGTGCTGTGGGACTCTTCAAACAGCACCAACGCCCGCATCCCACAGCAGCAAGGTGAAAACTACAAGTGCAAGGCGGCGGTTTCCAGACCTCCGTGCTTGGCTTCTAAACACACAAAAACCATTCACTGCTAGAAAACAGTTTCATGCTTGCAACCTCGACTCTGAAATGAACAATTTGTTGAGATGCAATGCACTACCAATGGGCTGCCCACTTGTACTTCCCCAGTTCAGCCGCACCCATCGAGGATTTGACGGCGGCCAGAGGTGGTTTTCAGCCAACCTAGTGCACACCCTGCCCCCATCAATTACCTTTGAAAAGAAGTAATCAGCAGGACCTTCATAGAATTTCACTCTCCATGCTGTACAAATCAAAACCTTTGGTGGAGAGCTAATTACCTTATTTACTCGCATAATAGGCGCACCGCTAGTTTGGTCACGAAAAATCAGATTTTTTATTTCTGCGCATAATAGGCGCACCCCATACTTGGCACTGTGATAAATACTGTATTTACGCGATTACAAGCTGATGCCCCCCCCCCCCAATCTTTATTTTAACAAAGTTCTTGCTCAACTAACTACTAGTCCTCACTAGTGCTGCTGCCGTCGCAGCTGCTGTGGACCCACAGCACGTACAATGACATCGTGAGGAACAGCCGTACACAGTTTTCAGGGACGCTCACTTTAAACATCTGCTTGGAAAGCTTCATCTCCAGGCGGAAACCTTCCCAACTTAGGCCCCTGAAAACCTCGCCCCTAGGAGTCACATACGACAATTTAGGCATGCCGCAGTCACAACTGCCGCACTTCTCGGCCACATCGAATTTCTGGCCTGCTGCACGCTTGCAGTGCTTGAGAGCAAACTGCCAGCCGTGTACCTATTAAGGTGCTTGCCCGTCGTGCTAAAATAGTGATGCTCGGCGACAGCACACAAAAGCCACAACTACGATGAACTAACACTGCTAACACACTACCATAGATCCCTGGCCTTTGACAGCCACAAAAACTGGAGCTGGAGATGCTGATGCCGATATGGATAGCGAAAGTTCGTGGCAGAGGAAAAAGTTGATGATGATGACGACAATGAGCTTGGCCTTGGGTGCCATCCGTGGGCAGCACCTGGAAGCTTCTGTGTGCGTGTGTGGCCTCCGCAATGAAGCACACGTTGCTTGCAGCCGGAGCTGATCGCGAAGGGCACGGTGCGTACATTTCGAAGGCTATTCCCACCTGGGTCGCGGAATGCTTGAGTGGGGCCCTTACATGGATCTTTTTTTTTTTTAATATTTCCTTCAGGAAAATAGGGTGCGGCCCGTACACAGGTGTGTTGATGCGGTATGTTCAATTTTGCAAGTCGAAAAATTTCCAGAAATTTTACCCCAAGTAATTGGCGCACCCCGAACTTTGAGCTGGATTTTCTGAAAAAAAAAGTGCTCCTATTATGCGAGTAAATACGGTACATTACATGTTGAGAATGCAAGAGTACTGAAGCCTTTTATGCTACTTACTATGTGTCTGGTCGTTCCTTTTCATGACTGTTTGCCGCGTCAGGAAAACCCGCGCACGCGCGCCAAGAGTAGCGCGCAAGGCTTTTGCCACCAGATCTGTTGGCACACCCACTCAGGTAGAGTTCTGCCGCATCTGGAACTCGTCCTCACTTGTCCGGACAGCAC
Organism: Amblyomma mixtum; assembly: GCF_055824585.1. Taxonomy (NCBI): domain Eukaryota; kingdom Metazoa; phylum Arthropoda; class Arachnida; order Ixodida; family Ixodidae; genus Amblyomma; species Amblyomma mixtum. The sequence continues at coordinate 179,427,389 of NC_143012.1, read as the reverse complement.
ACCGTCATGTCACGTGGTCTCGTGACGTCACACTCCCCTTCCACCAATCAGTGAATTTGTGCTAGACAACACCGGATTTTTTCTCCGATGGGGCTTTTAATGGTCTCACATTAATACAGTACTATGAATGCAACAATAAGGCCTCACTGGGCTGCAGATTGCATTGCCACCATGCAAGCAACCCCATCAGCGAGCGCAGAAATAAGTAATATGAAACAGGTAACAACAGAAAAGGTAACAGGTACAGTAGAATCTGATTATACGATCCCGGTTGATACGAATTTCCGGATAATATGAATTCCTAAAATGCTCTGGCCATAGTGTGTTGTATGCAATGGCAGAAATCCGGATGTTACGAACAATCCCCCACCCCACTGCGGATAACACGAATGTGCGGCCGCCGCGGTGGCTGAGCAGTTATGGTGCTCGGCTGCTGGCCCAAAAGACGCAGGTTCGATCCCGGCCGCGGCGGCTAGAATTTCTTTGGAGGAGGAATTCTAGAGGCCCGTGTACTGTGCGATGTCAGTGCACGTTAAAGAACCCCAGGTGGTCGAAATTTCCGGAGCCCTCCACTACGGCGTCCCTCATAGCCTTAGTTGCTTTGGGACGTTAAACCCCATAAACCAAACTAAACCAAACGAATGTGCAAGCCGTGACAGCAGCCCCAAGCACCGAGTACTTGTGAGGCATAGATCGCGGACTCCAGGATTGCCAGTTGCGGGGTGCATTACAAGCAGCAACCAGCAGCGCACGACCAACACAGAGCCGACATTGGAGTAGGGGATGGCACGCAACCATAAGTAAACCCTGTCAGCACAAAAACAAATTTATAATATTTGTATCATCCAAAATGAACAAAATTCGTGTTTTTTGAGGAAAGGAAATGGGGCAGTAACTGCCTCGCATATCTTGATGGCCACCCGAACCACACTGTAAGGGAACAAATAAAGGAGAGAGTGAAAGAAGAAAGGAAGAAAGGGGGGCCATAGTGGAGGGCTCTGGAATAATTTCGAGCACCTGGGGACCTTTAATGCACTAAGGCACCCATGTGCTGTGTGACATTAGTGCACATTAAAATGTAGAAATTATTCTTCCTTCCTTTCTTCTTTCACTCTCTCCTTTATCCCTTCCCTTAAGAGTGTGTTCTGGGTGTCCACAAGTGAGACACTTACTGCATTCCTTTCCTCAAAAACCAATTTTCAAATTCTGCACAAATTTGAGATTCGTGTGATCGTATGATCCAGATTCTACTGTAATTAATCTTTTTTTGCATGCATGGATAAGCTGTTCCACTTGGCTCTGCTATCCCAAATCACTGAGAGAGAGAAGCAGAAATGGGAGACCAAAAGAAAATCATTCGTGGGTGACAAGTTTATGCACCCACAAACAAAAAAAAAACATCATAAATCTAGTTCTTGTAAGAAATACAATTTCGGTACCATAGAAGAGTGATGTTTCGGGCTAGTGGGTAACTCGCGTGAGGTTCCAGCACAAAACAACGAAGGGACAAGACGCAATTATCCCTTCGTTGTTTTGAACTACGGAACCTCTTTTGGTACTAGTTGTGTAAAACATTGGTTTCTACTCTCGTGCAAAATATCAACTCTGCAGAGAGTATATTTAAAAACAAGGCACACTAGTAGAAAAAATAAACAATAAAAACATTCTACAGAATTCACTCTAGTTTTGAGCTCTAATGCAAGCTGTGTCGATCTTTAAGACTCCTTGCAAATTTTAAAGCCACAGCTTTCATTACAACTGCTGTACAGCCAACTTTTGAAAACCATCTTCAAAGTCTCACCCTACCTTAATTATTTTATGCCCCAATGATTACTTGAAGAGGGAGTTAATTGTAATTACTCAGCAACTTTACCAGCTAGCTTAAAATATAATGCATTTCTGAAATAAACATAAACAAATGTAAATCTGTGCTAATTTGGTTACATTATTTCCATGCGTAAAAAAAAATAAAATAGTTTGAACTGCGTTCCCCCTTAGAAATAGTGCGATCTTCAATGTGGAATGCTAAGATTTTCAGATGCATTCATTCAGTTTATAGACATATGAGCAGAGTCGTGAAGCATGACGAAATGAAGCACACCTGAGAGCAGCAACAATTTGTGTCCATTACCAATGGGCCTACATGTTACACCACCACCTCAAAGTTTCCATCTTTAATGCAGTCCTAAGTTTGCCAAATACAAAGTTTACCTTTGAAATCTTTGTCTGCCCTTTGGGGGCATTCTTTCCTCTTTACATGCCTGCTATGAATGCCACCCAACATTTCAATGTGCTGCAAAACATAGCTGTTTTAAATACCTTTTTTACAGTCCGCTGTGTATTTGTTGTTACTCCCTCCGAGCCATTCATCATCATCATCATCATGAGGATGATGATGATGATGGTGGCTGTAAATTCTCTGCGTGCACAAATTTTCTGTTTTTTGTTGAAAAATTTTCAAATTTTCTGAAATGGCAAACTCCTATGTATGTGCCTCAGCAGTTGTACACATGGCACACTGTGCTTGCTCCAGTGGCAGAGCGTGTTCTGAACAAGCCAGCCCTTGCACCATCCCAGCGGCCCTCACCTGTGCCTTGAACCGAGGCACCACGTCGGCGTAGCGCTCTCCTTCCTTGCGGATCCGCACCAGCACCTCACCAAACTGGTAGCCGCCCACGCTGAACCCGTGCACCACGAGCCGGTTGTAATTGGGGTGGTTCACCAGGAAGTCCAGGAGGCGCTTGGCCACCACCTGCACAGGCACAATGGACGGACCGGTCCAGAACCACAACTGCCACGGGCTTGGAAGCTATGGAACAGCCGCTGGTTGCATCACTGGCACCTCAGCTCGCATGTGCCCCACGTACCTCGAGGATAACACATGGTGGCAAGTTATCTAGAAGACCAATGGATGCCGAGACCAAATTGGAGTAACGCCCGCCGCGGTGGCTCAGTGGTTACAGCGCTCGGCTGCTGACCCGAAAGACGCGGGTTCAATCCCGGGCGCGGCGGCCGAATTTCGATGGAGGCAAAATTCTAGAGGCCCGTGTACTGTGCGATGTCAGTGCACATTAAAGAACCCCAAGTGGTCGAAATTTCCGGAGCCCTTCACTACGGCGTTGTTCACAGCCTGAGTTGCTTTGGGATGTTAAACCCCAATAAACCAATTTGGAGCAACGTGCTCACACTGGCAGTTAAGGGGGGATACGGAGCTGAAATCACAATTTCCACCCAAAAAAAAATATATTTTTAAATTTGTGTTGTTTTGGATTCCTGGTTTAATACAGAAACTGCTCACCAACTTTGGTTATCTGCACAGCTGTGAACACTTTTTTCCAAAGTGGCTGAAGGCAGCAAGAAACCAGATGCAAAGTGAATGTCCACATTATAAAATTTGTTTTTCAATTTTCTAGTCATGGGACGCCTTCTATCGAGAGTACACTAGACCACTAAAGAAAAACTGAAAAAGGAAGCATGTTTTTGGCCGTGGTAACTGCAGACTGCCTGTGAAATCGAAACACAAGGATACTGCCAAGGCCCGTAACAATTTGAAACAGTTCTGCTTCGACACTGCCAACATTGAGCACGCAACAAAGTACTGCCAAAACTATGAAAACTAGTTGTTACAGCGCCATTACCTCAGAAACAGGCAACCACTGCCTGCAGTCTTCCTCCAAATAAGTTAACTTTGGCACGAGTGGTTTTTAGCACTGTTTTGGGAGGTCAGTCAATAATTCAAACATTTTTGTTTTGTTCATTTTGGTCCACTGAAGTCTGGATTAACGAGTTTCTACTTGCTTAAAATATTAAGTCTAGCCTATCCATTTGAATCAGCAGCCAATTGCAAAAGGTGCTTACGCGCAGCTGAAAAACTGCAGAGGCTGTATAGTCATCAGCGCAAAATGGCTACATGCGACGCATCTTTATAAACTCCTCTATACGGTCCTCCTACTCGCCCGTGCCCTGAACAATCTCCACACAGTGTGCACCTCCGGCGCCACTCTCATGAAACTCAGTAGGCCAATTTCGAGATCTTCGTCTGCGACTGCAGCCTGCTTTTACGTGACCGATTCCGTGGAAACACGCTGGAGTAACGACTTTTCAGGACATGACAGTACTGGGGAGCCTAAGGCTGAGCTGCCAAGCGGCAGGCTTTTTTTTTCAGCAGTTAGATAGATAGATAGATAGATAGATAGAACTTTTATTCATGTCAATTGCCAGACAACATAAATCAGGCCTACCAAAGCCTCAAAAGGCTTGAGTGGCAGCGCCTGGCAGACAGCGAACATTGGCAAAACAAAGGAAAATAGAGACGTTGCAATGAACTTTGCAAAAAAAAAGAAAAAGGTCACCAAACAGAGTGAAACAAATATATAACTATTACAACATCAAGAGAGATTACAGTAATTTGAAATTAATACAGTAAATGGATGAAATAACTATGGGGCAGGAAGCAACGCGGAGACACACCGCAAAGTTTTTTTCAGGGTGTATTTAGTTTTCACGCGGAGTACAGTAGGAGGCAAGCTATTGAAACAGGCAGGTACATAGTAATGACGTGTGCGCTTTCCGTACCGGGTTGAGGAGCGAGGAATGCAGTAGCGGTATTTTGGTCTTAAATCCCAAGCAGGAACATATGGAACGGTGAACTGACTGTACCAGAAGTGTTTTAGCACAATACTTTCTGTTAATAAAGACTTAAGTAAGCACCAGTACCTTGTCCTGGTTAACCTTACCGCTTCTTATAAACAACGACAGTAACCATCCATACTTGTCGAAAACCTCATCAACGGTGCCCCTCGATCGAGTAATCAACGCCGTTCCAAAAATAAAAAATAAACAGCGCCACTGTGTTTGGATGAGACCTCTTTGCACTTGCTATAACACTTTTAATAGAAAACAATAGATTCTCCGCTGCCGAGCCTCCACATTACTAAGCACTGACTATGCACGTTTTGTTCTGGTGCTGGCGTGAAAGAAGCAACCCGCCGCCGACCGAAGCACGCGAAGCAGGTCACGACAATGCCACGCATGGTGCTTCAGCCACTGGCCTGAAGTGTGTTCTGTGAGGAAACAGAAGGCGAATTCATCAATGTCAGAGGCGCTGTTCCGTCCTTTTGCTTTCGGCATGCAAGAGCACAGAAATGGAGAATTCAGTAGCCGGCAGCAGCCACAGCGATTTCTTTCTCGTCAGGTTTAACAGAGCCGTCAGGGTAAATGGAGGGCGCCCTTCAATTTCGCGAATGCAGTTGGCCCCATAAAGTGAATAGTTAAAAGCTAACTACAAAATCTTAATACAAAAATATGTGCGTTTTGGGGACAGCACGGTGGCCACTAAGGTAGCAAATAAAACTGCGGAAAAAGAGGGTCCCTAGTGAACGTGATCTTTATTTTTTTTTGATTATGGGTCATCTTCTCTAAAACAGCCTGTATAATCCCCTTCTTCTGGGCGAAACTTCGGTCTTCGGGACCTCGGCTAATACAAACTACATGCAAGATTTCGAGTTTATGGCCACGCAACGCAACTTTCTGAGCAAGGCTGGCCATAAAATAAAGCACTGTTCGTCAAGCTCAATATTGCTCTGCAGGCAAGTCTGAACCTTTGCATCCTTAAATTTGTAGCTCTAGCAAGGACATAAAAACTGCAATCTGCTCCCGCAGCTGCTCTCACACTGTGCACTCAGTGCGAGAGCAGCGCATCCCGAATAAGCGCTCCTGATCGGGAATAACTCACCTGTGCCCCCGACGCTGGGAAGGCCAGCTGTAGTGGCAGCGTGCGCACCGTGAGGACATCGAAGCCCAGGTCCAGGTAGAAATTGTGGTAGTTCTGGAGGTGCGCGTCCTTCGCGTTCATCCAGGCCAGCAGCACGGTAAGCGGGTTCTCGCGGAGTGCACTGGTGCTGCTGCTACTACTGACGCCGCGGTGGCCAGCAGGCATTGCCTCCTCGGGGCGCGTCGACGACGTGAGCACAGCCACGGGGCTCGCCGCACTGTGGGCCCCTCCACCCACCAGGGGCGCCCCCGCGAAGGCCCTGGTCGGTGGCGGCTTGTCCGACAGCCGCAGCTGCATGTTCTGGTTCAGCGTCTCGGTGCGCACAGCCGTGCTCATGTTCTGCAGGGACAGGCATGGCACCAGCACCTGCGCAGCAGATAGAAGGCCCTGGTACAGCAAGACGAGAAGGAGCACACGCATCCAGCGACAGCGGTCAGTGGCACCAAGAGTGAGGACGGGACCCAAAGAATGAGCATTCCAGCTACTCTGTATGACCTACTTGGCAGTTGATGCACGTGTGGACACTTTGGGGATATATTTATGCATGCAAGAAGATCACTTGCAATATTCAGCATGCATTGAGTACACCTCGCAACTCAGTGCATCACAAAAACAGATGGCGGTGCCAAATGTCACACCCCTGTCTCCATGTGCACCCCACCTTGATCTAAAAAATTACGAGGAACTTTAGCGGCTAAAGTGGTGAAAGGCGAAAGCCTGAGTGCTGCATTCTGCTACGCGATTGTTCACTGCACATTCTGTTGGTGCATTAATTAACTGCCAATTAATGACGCTTAAGCTTCGCCTTTAGGAGTGGAATGCGAAAGCGTGTTGCAGCGCTGCCAGGCGGTCCACGGAACGCTACCACCCGTTCGGCGCGATGCGTTGCCCTTGGAACACAACGCTTTTTGAGGAAGGTTCTACGCCTTGCTCATCGGTAAATTGGTTTTTGAGGAAAGGGAATGTATCTGTCTCTCATTTGTCGGTGGACACCTGAACCTCGCCATAACTGGAAGGGAGGAAGATGGGAGTGAACGAAGGCACCATATTCACTAGACGCGCCTTTGTTCATTCCAAACCATCGAGCTTGCATGGCGGAGGGGTAGCGTGCTCGTCTCGCACACCAGAGACCGGGGTTCGATTCCCGAGCTCGGCCAATTTCCTAGTCAGTTTTCTTTATGTATCTGGTCTGGCTAGAAAGGTTAATTAGGCTAATTCGTTAAGTAAGTCCCACTAACTTGGAGCATCACTATACGATCCCTTTAATTGGTTGCATGGTTAGTAGCCAAAGTGCAATTGGCCCCGTTTGACATTCGCGCACTGTGACGTCACTACTGTTAAGACCAATTGAAAAGCATGACATTTCTGTCGACAACTTCTGCTTACAACGATGAGGCATTAAAGGCTTCCGCCTTAAAAACAGCCTTGCCCAGATAGCTGCGCCGTAAGCCTGAGTACAAGTATTAAGGTGCTCAGAACACACTGCTGATGACAGCCAAATCATTTGTATACTGCCTCACAATGACAGAAGGCAATAGGTATAGAACACAACATGCCACACCATGTCACTGAACAGCAAGGAAAACAGTGTACTGTTAACCTAGGCATCTAAGGAAGAAAATCATCTAATAACCCGTATAAACAACAAGCCTGCTTCATCTGAAGGAATTGTGGGATATGTTTCATGGCCGTCTGTCTTGCACCACAATGCACTTCAATGTTCACATTTTCTAGAACCACGAGAAATCAGGAAAGGTTTGCAGAAATGTTGGCATTCGAAAAATTATTGGAAAATTAATGTTTTCCCTATTCAAGTTGGACTTCCTTCTACAGACAAAACTCAGTGATTGACCAATGGGCGTTTACATGCTGAAGCAACACGCAGGACTATGAGGCATGCAGTATAAAGATAGGCTCCAGGACAGTTAAAAGCAACTGCAAACAAGAGCTTTGAGGGAGTTCAAAGATAAATTTCAAACTAGTAGCAGTAGACCAATAGCTAATGATGTTTTAATGTCTTTTAAGCCTACCATTACTAGTTTGAATTTTACCATTGAACTACCTGCAAACTCTTGTTTGCAGTTCCTAGATCTGAGACTGTTTTTCTAATGAACCGGCCAACCTAGGTCGGACGTACATGCCAATGTAAAACAAAGGGCTTTTACCACATATTCACATCACTCAAAGCTCATTAAGGGAGGTACCATTTTTCAAAAGTGTCCATCTTGTGAAAAAAAAATGCATGCCACTTTTCAAGCGCACAAAGATAATCGGTGGCATTAAAGGCTAAACGGCACGTGAAATTTTCGAAGCCTTGCTGGTAGAGTGATATGGCCCCAACAAGTGGTTGCGATATGGCCCCAACACTTCACTTTCCCGGTTTGACGAGGTAAATGTAATTGTGAGCATACTGTTATCACTGCCTGGAAAGCATGTGCACTGTTGGTTATGAGAGAAAGAGGCATTGCTTCAATAAATTTGTAGTTCGTCTGCATTCACCCCGTCTGCTTCTCCCCCGTGTATTGTCCCCTGCGCAGTTTTATGTTTTAAAAGTCATAACACTCTATTTGGCACCGTGTTTTTGTGACTGCTCATCCCAAAAGGTTTGGTCAGCAGTACTTGTTGCTTTTATGTGCAAGCATAACAGATGCACAGGAAACGGTTGATGGAACGAGCACAAATTTTCAACTGATTTTATTGCCTTCAAAGTGGCAGCTCATATGATTTATAGAAAACATTTTTGCAGCATTTCGTCCAAAATGTGCATAGGATTGACGTGAAATCATTCTTGTGGGCGTTTTTTAGCAACGCCTTTATAAGCTGTCACTTCGAAGGCAATAAAATCAGTTCAAATTTTGTGCTCGTACCATCAACCTCTTCTCTTGTGAGTGTCTTTTACACATGCACATTTTGTCGTTAATAGAACCCAGAAACTTTGCATGCTGAAATTCAGACGTACCTAAATCTGGCTTGTGAAAACTCAAAAAAGTTGAGGGGACACTTAAGATCTGCCTTTAAGGATATGACGCGACAGCGGTTCCTCTTGCCCACGCAGACCCGGACACCGTTTCCTCTCTCACAATCACAATCATTATGTGAAAGACCACACGACATACATATAAAGCCCAGCTTCAACCAAGCCTTGCGAATGTATACCTGCGTGGCGTATATAGCGGCAGCACGACTGACTCGCCACCCCAGGGCCAAGAATTCCATTCATGTGTAGCAGCTTGAAAAGCGACGCTTGTAACGTGAGTCATCGTATGTTCTGTGTTTTTGCAGTGTTTTCTGGAGAAGCAAAGTATTTTGCATTTCAAGAAATATTCTCACCTCTGTTGCTTACAACTTAGGAGTTGTTCAAGATGTAAACTTGCTCTCGCAGCTACAGATCACTAACTTACTTGGCCCAGTGGATTTGCTCAATAGAAGTGAATGTGATCTGTCAAATTCGCTTGCTTTATTGACATATTCTGAACTTATTTAGTGTGCACTGTTTTCTGCAGACAACGTCCCCAGTTTGGCTACAAATTCATCACGGTCTGTACGGTATCCTTCCTGCTGCGTTAACCATCTGTATGGCCAGCTTGACGAATTTCTTGTGAAGACTGAAGGCAGCATTTATGTCATAATAAAATCATCCTGAATTTGATATGCTGGCCACTTTGGTCGTTGACTGCTTTACAGTTTCATGGATATGACATACCGCAAGGCGTGTCTGATTTCAGACACTCTGCGGGCTTCTGAATAAGCCCATGGGCCCTGCAACATGTAATAATTGGTGGTTGTAGTTCTGGCCTGCCTCATAATGGTGACGAAGGCATTGCCTGCAAATGTCCTCAAAAGATCCGCCAGCGGATATCCGAGATGGATATCTGCCGGCAGTCCAAATAATTATATTTGTACCTCCGTCGGAGGTCTGTGCCAGAAACTGTTGGACATCAGTGGATCTCCCACGGATATCCGTATATCCATTGAAGGTCATACTTCGGACGTCCGATGGATGTACTGGTTGATTAGGCCTCTCCACTGCGTGGTACTTCGCGTGATTCCGCCTCCTCAGCTCCCGCCTTCGAAGCGCACGTGAAGGACTCAAGACACGAGGAAAGCGCACGCCTCTGACATGCCACACCCCCTTCCCTCAGGCAGCGTCGCCTGAGTCGCGATGCAGACCATCGCGATCGACGCGATCACACACTCATCTCTCTGTTGGCCGCCGCCGCGTTTCTTGCGTTGCTGTTTGCGTGTGGCTGTCGGGCTTGTCAACGCAACCTTGAAAGACCCCGTGGGAGTCCGAAACCTGTGGGTCTCCCCTCGTACTCATAGGATTAGTCGGGAGAGACATCCGCAATGCGTCACTTCGGCCGGGCCAGCCTGCAGATCGGCAGTAACGGGCGCCAACAGTGACGCGCTGCACGTTGACGCCAACGCGTCGAACCAGTGGCAGCGGTGAAAGAAGGGGTACGTTGTGTGGCGACGGGAACCCTGGAGTCACGCGCAGCTCGGCGGAGCACGTGCAGCCGACCGTACACATGCCTCGGCAAGAGAGTGCGTGCGACAGTAACTGGTGGCTTCTCCGGGCACGAGGGGAAACTGGAGGGGGACTAGCGCCCAGGGCGCCTGTGATTGGCGCGCTTTGTTTTGGAAGGTTATTTAATCGTGTGTTTTGGGGAATAAAGGGGAATGAAATAAACGAAATCGAATCTTTGATCCTAAAGTCCCAGATTTTTTTTTTTCCAAGTGCCCGCAGGCACGTACCAACAGACCGCCGGATCCTCTCACGAGCACGTTGGGTAAACGCGAGTGGTTCAACATACCCTCGCAATTCTGAGACGAGCACGGCGGGTGAGAGCCAGGAAGTGACGACAAAGTTTAAATGCGGCGGTTTCAAGGCAAAATAAAGCTGTAGATAGAAGACTTTTTTATTGCACGATAAATGGACTGAAAATTCCGGTACTTCTATGATCCCAAACACGTTTTATCACAAAATTTATTGGAATCTTTTTTTTTTTTCGCTTTTACGAGTTGCAGTTCACGATTTTATTATGTCACGTACCTTTCATTTGATTTCGCATCGCAGGCGAGCACACAAAGTCCTGCACACAGGAATGATTCATGATGTGAGAGTGAATCAGTGACAGCTCTGCCTGAAATGCCAGCCATATGCTTCGTAGTATCCCAAGCTCCGAGCGCACGCAGCAGGGACCAACGTCATTTACAACGCCAAGCTTTGAGCAAGGTCGCGCGTAAATCATGACAGATAAAAAGTGTCTTTCGTGCAACGTACAAAAACTCTGGCTCCTACTACATTTTCAATATTGTCACGTAGCAGTTGGTACAGGTAGCGCCGCGTCCAGTAGATGCAATAGATGCATGTAGATGCAATATTACTGCAACATTATTATCCGTTTCATGCATCAGGTGCAGCGCTGTCGAAGCTAGTGCTCTTGTTTGTGCTGCCTACATCCGCAATCAAAAAGGAGCCCATTCCATTTAGTGAGTGTTTCTTTTGGTATTAAGCCTGCAAGCTTATTACATGACACAGTTATCATGAGCTTTATTAAATGCGCACTTATTGCTGACGACACGCTGTCGATTTCTAGACCACAAGGCCACAAAACATGCGCGGAGTAACACGCCTCTCTATTTTTTCCTACGGACTACTTCTGTAGTAAAGAGTTCGACGAAACATCGTCTGGTCAGGTGGAGGCATAATAAAAACATAGGGTCACTGACCAAATCAAAGTTTAATGAAACGTACGTTTCGGAAGCCCTACGGCTTCCTTGTTCACAAGGAAGCAGTAGGGCTTCCGAAACGTCAGTACGTTTCATTAAACTTTGACTTGGTCAGTGACCCTATGTTTTTATTACGGACTACTTCTGTACCTTTCACGGAGTTGCACCTGATGTATGAAACGGACTACAGAGTTTCAACGGCTCCACATCATAAAAAGAAAAACGGAAAGAAAATAACTTCCGTACTGAGACTGAACAAGGAAGCCGTAGGGCTTCCGAAACGTCAGTACGTTTCATTAAACTTTGACTTGGTCAGTGACCCTATGTTTTTATTACGGACTACTTCTGTACCTTTCACGGAGTTGCACCTGATGTATGAAACGGACTACAGAGTTTCAACGGCTCCACATCATAAAAAGAAAAACGGAAAGAAAATAACTTCCGTACTGAGACTGAACAAGGAAGCCGTAGGGCTTCCGAAACGTCAGTACGTTTCATTAAACTTTGACTTGGTCAGTGACCCTATGTTTTTATTACGGACTACTTCTGTACCTTTCACGGAGTTGCACCTGATGTATGAAACGGACTACAGAGTTTCAACGGCTCCACATCATAAAAAGAAAAACGGAAAGAAAATAACTTCCGTACTGAGACTGAACAAGGAAGCCGTAGGGCTTCCGAAACGTCAGTACGTTTCATTAAACTTTGACTTGGTCAGTGACCCTATGTTTTTATTACGGACTACTTCTGTACCTTTCACGGAGTTGCACCTGATGTATGAAACGGACTACAGAGTTTCAACGGCTCCACATCATAAAAAGAAAAACGGAAAGAAAATAACTTCCGTACTGAGACTGAACAAGGAAGCCGTAGGGCTTCCGAAACGTCAGTACGTTTCATTAAACTTTGACTTGGTCAGTGACCCTATGTTTTTATTACGGACTACTTCTGTACCTTTCACGGAGTTGCACCTGATGTATGAAACGGACTACAGAGTTTCAACGGCTCCACATCATAAAAAGAAAAACGGAAAGAAAATAACTTCCGTACTGAGACTGAACAAGGAAGCCGTAGGGCTTCCGAAACGTCAGTACGTTTCATTAAACTTTGACTTGGTCAGTGACCCTATGTTTTTATTACGGACTACTTCTGTACCTTTCACGGAGTTGCACCTGATGTATGAAACGGACTACAGAGTTTCAACGGCTCCACATCATAAAAAGAAAAACGGAAAGAAAATAACTTCCTTACTGAGACTGTCTCAATAACTGCAAAGCTGTGCATTAAATGCGAAGCACCAAGCACAACCTTCACTTTCTTTTCTTTAAAGGAGCAGCAAAGCTGCGCCACAAAACAGCAAACTGTTCGTGAGTAATACCATACTCCTTCAATGTTTTATGTAATACGTACAATATTCATCATTCAGAAGAGGGCAAATACGGGCTGGTTGGTACATGTTTGAAGAACTGGTTTGGTTTGGTTTATGGGGTTTAACGTTCCAAAGCACCCACCGCGGTGGCTCAGTGGTTATGGTGCTCGGCTGCTGACCCGAAAGACGCGGGTTCGATCCCGGCCGCGGCGGTTGAATTTCGATGGAGGCGAAATTCTAGAGGCCCGTGTACTGTGCGATGTCAGTGCATGTTAAATAACCCCAGGTGGTCGAAATTTCCGGAGCCCTTCACTACGGCGTCGTCCCTCATAGCCTTAGTCGCTTTGGGACGTTAAACGCCATAAACCAAACCAAACCAATAAACCATTTGATTGTTAATCAGTGCTGGTATTTGTCCCACGCTTATCTCTTCTTCCGTGGCGCTGTTTCTTCCAGTACTTCAAATATCCATCACGTTTTTCATCTGCAGAAAAACAAACTCACAGCCAGCTTTTCATCCAACGCTTTGACACGGGAAGCCAGAGCAACCCTAAAAGAATTTCTTCATGAATGAGACCGCAAATTCATGCGCAAGGCACAGCTGGTGCGACGGTTACCCATAGGCCTGGCAAATAACACATTGGCACTGCTACCTTTTCCAGGCTTCCCTAGCCACATTTGCCGTATGGTAGCAGTTACCGTAGTTACCATGTTTACCGTACGGCGGTGCTAAAACTTGCCATTACAGTTTAACGAAGATGATGACATGTGCTGCAGATGGTAAATCTGCAGAAAAAATTGAACACCTCATACTCGAATGTGACGGTATTCATCCGGATGTCGATGCAGGCACAGTCACTATCCCTAAGGCCCTATAATAGGGTTTAGAGACAATAATGGTCATGTGAACGAATCTGCGGTGAAAGTTAGCAAAAAGCACTGGAAGATTGGTGGCTCAGAAACAACGAGGTGGAATAAGGTTAGAAGTGGAGGAGTGAAAACGCATTTAAAGAAAGGCGAATTTAAAGACCAATTTCTACAGAGTTAAATAAATATAAATAAAACAGCCGATCATGGTGGCAACTTCCAACCATCCCGTGTCAAAGGGGACGCTCCTATCTTAAAATCCACGCATCCACTAATACCGTAACGTGTTAAATTACATGCAACGCGTGCCTTGAAAGTCCAGGCAAAGCTAAGCTCGTCTATCAAAAAGTGCCATCAGAATGAACCGGCATCAGAGGCTCCTTAGCCATCTGCAGGGTCACCAGTGCAGTAACTCGTAACCCTGCATCTTAATTTTGCCAAGGCTTATTCCAATAACATGTACCTCCTAGCACACATCAAGATTCTACTTCTACTATCAGTTTCGTTTCAGGTCACAACGCACCTGAAATGAAAGCGACAGTTACTTCCTGTTACAGCCTGAAATTGCATGCAGCATCCTGAAATAAGAAATCATTTAGGGCACAACGAGATACGTGCACTGATAACAACTGCCCAACTATCTCCCTTTGTCCAGGCACTCCCGAGAACAGACGAGAGCTTCCGGCCTCTTCTCGAGACCGGATGATTATCTTTCCACGAAATCTATGCAATAAGGCCGCGTTTAGCGATCAAACCAACAAAGTGATAAGAGGGTGGAAGCATATGGGCACGCCATATATGCCAGATGTGCAGCACGTTTCCCAGAAGTCCAATCTGTGCCCTGTCCACAATCAATAGGCAACAGCTTTGCATAAAAACGGGAGAACAAAATGGGCGCAAAGTTCGACCTCCAGCATCAAGGTCACAGCAACAGCTTTAGCTATACAAGAGAAAGTTATTTGCATCACAATCTCAGTACCTCGCGGGTTCGATCCCAGCTGCAGCGGTGGCCGCATTCCGATGGTATTAAACAGCAATATCGTGAAAATTCAGTGGTCGCAAGAAAAAAAAGAAGGAATTTAGGCATTTAAAATTACACTGTATAGTTCTCCACCAAAGCATCGCTCAAGGTTTTCGAGTGCAGATATATGGCATGGAAATAAGCAAACAGACTTAATCATTTAATGTTTCCATCTGCACTGACTTCAAATTTATTCCAAGCGGTGGCAGGCGCAAAAAACCAGCTTGGGAAGCTGACCTATCGGCTCCGAAAGCACCACCGAGCGGCGCTAGTGCTCGTGACGGGGAGTGCCATCTCTGGGAGAAAAATAGAAACTGCAGGGAATACCAACTGCGCGCTTTCTCCTTTCGCCGCCGCATTACCTCTCACTTCCGTGCATTCGCAGAGCAGAGCTCTTCAAAAAGATTTGCCAGCTTGACAGCTAAATCGGAAAGCGAACTTCATTAAAGGTGAAAACCCTCGTTAATCACACGTACTCTGCGGAGCAAACGATTAATGTCAACGACGAAGCACGAATGAGAGGAGAATGCGCTGCACAAGTCAGCGATCACATCGCTAACAACGTGTAGCTATAAAATCTGTCATTTTGTCGCATGCTAAAAATACCGAACGTTCTGTAAGCACTGTGAAACGAAGCGGCGCACTCTGCCAATGTTCTCCGTTGTCGAATATGAGGCGTATGCTTCAGTTGTTTTTATATATGATTTCTTGCAGAAGTAATCATGTGCGCCGGGGACGACACTTTCCGGCATGCGGGAAAAGAAAAAATCCTCAATGGCATATTCATCATCATCATCAGCCTGACTACGCCCACTGCAGGACAAAGGCCTCTCCCATGTCTCTCCAATTAACCCTGCCCTTTGCCAGCTGCGGCCATCGTACCACGCAAAAGTCTTAATCTCATCCGCCCACCTAACTTTCTGCCGCCCCCTGCTACGTTTGCCTTCTCTCGGAATACACTCCGTTACCCTGAAGGACCAGCGGTTATCTTGCCTTCGCATCACATGCCCTGCCCAAGCCCATTTCCTCCTCTTGATTTCAATTAGGATGTCATTAACCCGCGTTTGTTCCCTCAACCACTCCACCCGCTTCCCATCTCTTAGCGTTACACCTATCATTTTTCTTTCCATAGCTCGCTGCGTTGTCCTTAACTTAAGCTGGACCCTCTTTGTTAGCCTCCACGTTTCTGCCCCATATAGGTGAGTAACGGTAAGATACAGCTGTTGTATACATTTCTCTTGAGGGATATTGGTAAACTGTCATTCATGATCTGTGAGAACCTGCCATATGCGCTCCACCCCATTCTTATTCTTCTAGTCATTCCCCTTCTAGTAGATGCAGCGATGACGCAGAGCATCCGCCTCGCGTGCAAGAGGACCGGGGTTCGAATCCCGGTGTCACGCAATTCTTCACCTCGTTAAAAAAAAAAAAAAACTCCGCGTGTCGATGGAATTGCATAGCCAGGCCTGGAGTGCGGCCTGATCTCGGTGACCAGAAACGACAACGCACTTCCTCACCAGAACAGGATTTGGTCACCCTGGTGCAGTACTTGGCCACAACCTTCTATGAACAAACCAATCAACCATGGCATATTACCCATTGAAAACCATGGAAAAGTATACGAGCCACCCGTGCTTCATCCGTTGGAAAATCACCCGCCGACTTGTGAACGAGGCATGCAGCTGAACTTTAAGCACTGTGAGGCTATCGGCGTACTGCTTCTCACGCCACGCTTGCAATTCAGTTTTGTGATAATTTCGGCTTTACAGACGTAAAACTTTTTTTACGGCAACTTGGTGTTCAGCGTGAGTAATGCCGAACCACAAGAGCGCGCTATGGTATCTTGGGCGCGACGCGCTCGGGTAACAAGCGCGGGCGTAAATACACATTCGAAACATTGTATCAAGTGTTTTATTTCAGTTTCAGTTTCAGTTTATTTACCTTAAAGGCCCCCTTGTATCGGGGGTATTACATAAGGGGAATATAAGGGGAATATATCAGGGGAATATATAAGGGGAATATATCAGGAATATTTTGATTAAACTCTTCCGGCAACCTCCCGTCCCGTTCTCGACTTTCATACGTGTTTCACAGCTACACTCTTCGTTCCAATGCTAAGTCACAGCCGACATGGGTCTGAGGTTGGTGTCGTTGGACGAGCAGCTCTTCACAACAACACACTGACGCGCTTAAGCTGTCAAAGCGCATCTGTCAAGCTGAGCCCGAAATAGTTCCACAAGAAGCGCACATCTGGTAAAAACAGAGCAGAGATTTCATCTGCTTCGTTAAGCTTTCACAAAAGCTGCCCTATGCGACCAAGTGCACTGCATGACGAGTCCATGACGGGCTGCAAAGAAAACACAGGAACAACGAGGAAAAAAAAAAAAACGAACAGCGCGATGACTACCAAGCTTGAGCCAAGCACCTTCGCAGCAGGTCACAGCCGCGCCGAACAAATACGAAGTGTCAAAACACGCGTAATTTCGACGGCACGCGTATACGCACCTTGTTCTTGAAACGGCACAATCCTGGTGCGAACCGGGACGTCGCTCTTCCCGCAAGCGTCGCTGTCATCACCGCACGCGCAGGCGAAACTTAAGCGCCTCCAGACTTCCTACACCCAGACCGGCGGCGCACGGAGACAATCCAACAGCGCGCAATTTTCCCCGCGCGGGAGCAGATATAACCTTTGCCTCGATCGGAGGAGGTTCAGTTCCCTCGCATGACGCGAGCGCGCGCACTGTCAGAGTGAAAACGGAGCCTCCAGACCGCCGGCTGCCGCTCGGTCACTTATACACATATCGAAGTGCGGAGAGCCGTAAAAGCGGAGGATGACTCACTCCGCGACAGAAAAGCGCGGCGCTATTGTTTCTTTCGCTCGTCGTTCATTTTCCCCCGACGCGCGAAGCGATGCCGGGCAGCAACAGCGGCCGTAAGTGGCGCGACGCTCGCAGCCAGCTGGGTACACGGAGCGGCGGCCGTTGGCGGAAGCGTCTACTACAGCTCGGTGAAATGATGCGCGGCGCCCGGCACTCCACTACGCAAGCCCAGGGAGGAGTCCACATGCACGTGTGTGTGCGGATGCGGTCGCCCGCCGTGGAGGAAATTCCTCCTTCCTCGCTGTCGCCAGCCTTGGTCGTCATTTTTCGTGTAAAGTGCGCACCTCGCAACGGCGGTGGAAGACTTGCATACGTGCACTCGATGGTACGCCCTATACGACCGACAGGGGCGGATTTTTTGAGACAGCGTTTCCAAAGGGGGGGAGGAGAAAGGGGGTGTTACGTGCACTACATTTCTTGAACTTGTTCCCTGAAAAAAAAAAAAAAAAAGTGGCCGAACGTGGTGTTTCCCATTAAAAGTTCTCCCCTCCGGAGCAGTCGCCCCCTTTGTACATCCCTCCTAAGACAGCCTTCGCAACAAAAGCGAAGTATATTAAGACAAATTAGGATATATAGGAGCAAGAAGGGAATAAGCTGTCCTCTAACGCACTCCCTTTCAGGGGCGGGACTCGCTGCCGAAGTCCCAGGGTAGATTTCGACCCCTAAATATACGGTAATCTTAACCTTGGCAACGGAGGCATATTTTGTTTGGTTTGGTTTATTGGGATTTTACGTGCCAAAGCGACTAAGGCTATGAGGGATGCCGTAGTGGAGGGCTCCGGAAATTTCGACCACCTGGGGTTCTTTAGCGTGCACTGACATCGAACAGTACACAGGGCCTCTAGAATTTCACCTCCAACGAAGTTCGGCCGCCGCGGGTGGAGGCATGTTTCCACCGCACAACGTAGTAATTTGATGCAGTTAGCACGGGAGGTCTTCAGACTAGCAAACAGAGGAGAATGAAACTTTGGTCTAAAATCCCTGCAACCGCTAAACTTCGCATATCTGGAACAGGACACTTCGTTTCCGCCTCCGACCGTAAGCATTCCGTATTTTCGGTGATGGAAATCTACCGATTTGGGCAGAATGCCTGCCCCTAAAAGGGAGTGCATTGGAGGACAGCTTACTCCCCATCCTACTCCCAAATTTCCCGTACTTCCCGTATTTTTGTGTCTCTCCTGGTCTGGGCGGACGCGACAGCTCTCCACCTCACAGTCCGAATAGCTATAATACGAGACCATGCAATCGCAGCTCCGGTGCCGAAGCGCTAGTCAAATACAACTTAAGCATGCAGTGAAGCTCCGCCCACATTCAGCTTCCACGCACAGAATTCCTCCACGACGAAAAAGTAGTCCGCTGCTTAAACGTTTGTTGTTACCTAAACAAGAAGCTTATTACAAGAAAAAAAATTATGAGGTCAAGAATTTTGATACGTGGATTGCTTCATACAGTTAAACATTAAAAAGTTGATTTTGTTCCCTCTTTAGACGGCCGCCGCGATGGCTCAGTGGTTATGGTGCTCGGCTGCTGACCCGAAAGACGCGGGTTCGATCCCGGCCGCGGCGGTTGAATTTCTTTGGAGGAGAAATTCCAGAGGCCCGTGTACTGTGCGATGTCAGTGCACGTCGAAGAATCCCAGGTGGTCGAAATTTCCGGAGCCCTCCACTACGGCGTCCCTCAAAGCCTGAGTCGCTTTGGGAAGTTAAACCCCATAAACCAAACCAAACCAAACTCTTTAGACGGGCCAGCAAAGTAATACAGGACGCCGCGGACCGCGGCCCAGTGTCAGCAACTGCTGTTTTTATAAGTTGTATCCTACTATAATCATAGTTCCTTGAGTGCGCCCCGTTGCAAGCCATAATAGCTCTAAGCACATTCTCTGCATGCACATGCTAAATAGCACTGCTTCCTCCAAAAAAGCGCATTAACCAAGCGCTACGATCAAGGAATCGAGCAGGAATGGCACGCAACAACGTAGCGGAATGTCTCGTGACTAATATTGGCACACCCCGTCGCACAACTTGTTCTCAGCGAAGTGGAACAGAAAGAGCGCGAGGCGACGGTTTGGTTCCTCAAGTGCGCTGATCTGCGAGCCGACACGCAGCTCTGAAAGCAAAATGCTCGCACTAGGGCATGCATCAACACACGTACGCTGCCGCTGAGACGTAAGCGTCAGACCTAGTCCCACACTTTTATTTGGCGCCAACCAAGTAATTTGTAGCCGTTAAATGGCTCTTTTAAGGCGTTTTAATTAGGGGCTTTTTAATTTTCGCTCTTGTGCCATTCTTTATTTTTTAACCGCGAAATAATTTGCGATTGTTAATGGCAGACCGAGAATGTATGTGAGACGACTCCGAATGAGCCTCAAAGTGTTGCGTTGAGTTCCTTGGCCACGAGGCTAAACACACGCAAACAGAGTGTAATTTCGGGAGATACAATGCTGCGATTAAAAAAGAATCAAGACGGGAAAACTGAGCTAAATGTAAAAAAAAAGAAACGCTTCCGCCTTCTGACTACACAGAACAGCTGCTGAAATCCTGCACGGTAACTGTAATACACAGGAATGACGACAACATAAGACAACCTGCTTCTCGAGTGCGTATAGCAGTACCAATCAACATCAGCCAGGGCGCGTCATTCTACGGCACAAAAAAACTTTCTATGCCGCCTTAATTTCTACGTTTCCTCTCCCTTGGCACTTATACTAGACCGGCAACAGACCATAGTTTAGTCCACCGCGGTGGCCTAGTGGTTATGGTGCTCGGCTGATGACCCGACAGACGCGGGTTCGATTCCGGCCGCGGCGGTCTAATTTCGATGGAGGCGAAATTCTAGAGGCCCGTGCACTGTGCCATGCCAGTGCACGTTAAATAAAGACCCTATGCGGTCCAAATTTCCGGAGCCCTTCAATACGGCGTCCCTCATAGCCTGAGCTGCTTTGGGACGTTAAAAACACATCAACCAAACCAGACCATCGTTTATCTTGCCTTCGCATAACGTATCCTGTCCGTGCCCATCTCTTCCTCTTGATCACGCCTAGGATGTCATTAACTCGCGTTTCTTTCCTGAACAACACGTGACCGCTGCTTTTGGAAAAAGTGTGTTTGCCTGATATGTCAAGTTAGCGTTATCCGCACATTTTATTCCTGTTTCTTGGATTGCTATCACAGCGTGCTGGATTAGCGAGTTGGTTCCGTTTATTTTTTATTTTAATGTTGCCCCCCCCCCCCCCCTTTCACCTCGCTGGGTCAGGAAGGTCAAGCAGTGGCAAAGTGGTGGGTGAATGTGCGCGATGTTTGATGGTTGAGTTTATGGGGGTTTAATGCCCCAAAGGGACTCGGGCTATGAGGGACGCCGTAGTGATGGGCTCATGAATAATTTCGACCACCTGGGGTTCTTTAACGTGCCCTGAAATCGCACAGTCCACGGGCCTACTTACATTTCGCCTCAATCGAAATGCGACCACTGCGGCCGGGACCGAACCCAGGTCTTTCGAGTCAGTCAGTGCGCGACTTTTGACGGGTGAAGTGATTGGCGTCAACGAAAGAAATTGTCCACGAAGGTCTGCTGCGTCCGCCGCAAAGCCTATAAAAGGGGGACCAGCCGTTACCCGCTTCAGTCTGCTCCCCGGGAGGTAGAACCACCGCCGAGCACTCGCGGGTCTCAAAGACGCCGACGACACCGCATTTTCTTCGACAACCCGCGACCGCTCTGTCCCTAGTCACCGTATGTTTATGCTTCACTTTTAAGGCGAAAGCCTTTAATGACTCACCGTTGTCGATAGAAGATTGTCAGCAGAAGGTTGTCAACAAAGGTGTCACGCTTTTCTAGTCAGACGAAAAAAAAACTTTGTGTACGATGGGATTCGAACCACCATCCGAGCGTGCTAATGGCTACGCTACTTCCTGCCAACGCATATGCAGTTCTCCTTGTCTAGGACGCTGGAGAGTGTTTGCAGAAAGGCGTCCACTCAGACGGATGCCTCCCAAACGCCCTCCAGTGTCTCCAGCATTTAGGATCCACAAGCAATTGTGTAGTTAACATCTTTAGCACACATCAGTGACACAAGCAGCAACACCGCGCTTAAGGCTTTCGCCTCACCGCACTTTAGGTCAACAATTGTGCCCCCTGAATTTTATTGTTCATCTGTCTATTATAATTGAAATCGCTTGTGTGTAATCTGCATGTACCTGAGCAGCAAACTGAGTGTAAATACGTGTATAGTACTCTGTTAGCAGCTAGCTATTCGTACTGCTGCAAACTGAGTGTAAATAGGTGTATGTACTCTGTTACCAGCTATCACTTCGTACTGCTTGATTAATGTAATGCCGCGTTCGATTTGCCGGCAGGCCCTTGACAATATATTTGTTGTTACCAGAATTCGTGGCTCTGTCTCATTCGCAACGCTGAACATAAACCGCCTAATGCTAGGCGCGTCAAACTCCACCCCCTTTTTCGGGAAGGTGCTTCGCATTTCTCCAGGGACTTAACAGGCTGTGAATGGACCTCTGCATGGGCTGCGACGGACTTCGCCAAAGTAAACGAGGTGCTTGCTGATGCATAATCGCAAAGACGCTCTTCGCTGTCGCATGTAGATGTCATTTGAGTGGATGAGAACAATGACGGTAGTGCTTCTTTGCCAGTCACTGCATACGCAGCTCAGCTGACGAGCGCTACCAGTGTTGCTAGAGAACAGGCTCTTCGATGAGCGGCGGCCGGCCAGCGTAGGTGCGCCTGCCGTCCATTCAAATAGGGTTCTCTAAGGTGCCAATGCGCCCTTGAGCTGCTCCGAGAACACCTTTAGTACAGCAGGCCACATTCCCAGCACCACCTCGTTTCCCAAAGCAACTCGAACGTGCAACCGTCACCACGTCCCAGTAGCAAGGCACAATGGTTCCACAACAGCTCGGCTGTATAGTGGCACCTGCCCACTCTGTGGTCTGCCCTTCTCGCCCGCACTCGGCAGAGCAGCCATCGACTGCTTCGATTCGACTGTAGCCACGCCCGTCCATGGAGGGTTCAAATGACAGGAAGGGCGCTCAGATGAAGGTGAGCCAAAACGCCGCTGCTCCCAAGCCCATCATATCATCTCTTTGCCGCACCAGACGCTTACGCCTGTGAGGTGCCACCTCGGTTCCGGCCTTCGAAAGATAACGCATGCATTCCTCTCGTTGTCCTTGAGGGCATCACATCCAACCATCATTCAGCTAACAGCGAGTTGCACTCTAAGCAGCTTCCTCGTCCACGCGACGCCTCCACCGCGCGTGGTAGGGACAGGTAAGGACAACGCGTGGGTTATTTTGCGTCGGAGAATGGCGCCGGCAGTTAGTGGAGGAACAGGAGGAGCAGCGACCAACCTGGAGTAAAGCGAGCTCTGATCTCGGGCACCGGAGGAGGGGCTGCCGGCCGCCCAACGCGAGGGACTCCGGCGGGGGAGCGCTGGAACCGGCGGTCCCTGGGGTAAGGGAAGGAAGGGGAGGGGTTGTAACCCCATCTGGGAATGGCCCCACCCGGAGCAGGGAGCGACCACCAACCTGCCTCCTGCGGTGCCCAGAGTGAGGCTTCCCAGGGGCGTCCAGCGACGGTGCACAGCCAGCGGCGTCCAGGATCCCGCCCCGCCGGAGCCGCCTGAGCAGAGAAACGGGCCCCCACACAGATGGGCACGGCGCGGCAGACTCGAGCCGGCACCGACGCCGCACTGCTAGCGTGACTGCCACCCGCGGGACAGAGTTCTTCCGGGGACCACACCATTATGCATGCGACCACCTCGGCGCGAAGAGCCGCGGGTTCGCTGCGCAGTTGCCCATACGGTCAAATGGGCCGTTGCAGATGTCGGAACGGAAGGACTGCCGCGCGGTAAATGTGTCCAGAACTGAAACGCAGCTCAAAGTCGCGAGGCGTTGGCAATGGGCCCTTATAAACTTCCCAACTCCGGCGGCTGCTCACTTAAATGGGAAGTGGCAACGTTGCCTCGCAGCTTCGTGCAGGTTATGTAGCCCGGATAAAGCATGCACCTTCAGACACGTCCCCACATAGTCAGTCGGCTCGATAAGAAAGGTCTCGACTGCCTCAACATCCCGTGGCCGAGGTCGGTGAACTGGGATTCACTTGGCTTCGGCGGCGGTACGTTCCGACAGCGAGACTTGGACAGCGCCGATGAGAGTACATCAACAGCCAGGCGCCTGCCGATGCCGAGACAAAGCGAAACATTGCGCTTGTTTTGAGCCTCGTCTTTTTCAGGGAAGAAGAACCCGACCGTAGCGCGATCTCGACTTTCGAGGGGCTCCAAAGATGGGCGCCGCCACTGCGGTCCACGAACGGTCGCCGACCGAGAGAAACCGGTTCCGCCGCTAACCAGCGGTAGTGTGTAGTTAAGCGGCGACGGCGACAGCTGGAGTGGAGCCAAATCACCGGCCGCGCAAGAAATTAGCAAGCGAGCAGAGTTCCTCCCGCGAGCAGCACTCGGCCGCCATTTCGGAGCGGAGGGGAAGGGAGCGTCGGCGCCGCACTCCAGGAAAAGTGTAAACAGAGCGAGCCGCTTTCGAGCGCACATTGTGCCAGCTGCGCCTGCAGTCGCTGCGGTGGAAGGCAGCGAGCCATGCACGATCCGTTGCCACCCAGTCTCGAACGGCGCGGGATGAACAGGATAGAGACGAGAAACTGTTCTCGTTTACTCGGGTTATACTGCTGCAAGAAAAAAATAACTAAAAGATATTGCACGGCAGCAGGATATAGTCCACATAAACCGCAGCTAGCTGGCGAAAATATTGCACAGTCCCGGCTAGCATGTGAGAAAACTGCCATCGCGGGTTCTTCCGCATCGGTAGCGATTTTCGGCCATGTACTACGTAAATATAACGCTTAGTCCGAGTTTTTCCTGATCTCCCACTGCGGGCAACCGCTGTACAGTTAACTTTCACCTTGAGTTTCCAGTTTGTTCACGTTCCCGCCGAATATGGTTTCGTTGTTTCAAGCTCTACTCCATAGCGGGGTAAACCTCCTACTTTACGAGCGGCGGTTGCCTAAGAAGAATCGTATATCCGCGCGGTGCCTCTTAGGAGCCCTTTTGGACCACTACAAGCATCTCGAACTGTACGCAGTCTTCGTGATAACAAAAGTTTCGGATGGATACAAAGAAACGGTGGACCTCAGAGAACACCGCCACCTTCAGCTAACGACGCAATGCAGCGTGTCGTGTCGTTTGGCCCTTTCCTTTCACTACGGAAGCATGCCTCGAGTGTTGCCGACAGGAAGTCAGCATGATCGGCACACTAAACAGGGACGAAGTAGATCGAAGATGACAGCAGCTGTTACCTGCTCACTGCTGAGAAAGCATTTGACTCAGTCGAAACCGCAGCAGTCATGCAGGCATTACTAAATCAGGCTGTAATGAGTCTCACGTAAAAATACAGGAAGATACCTAAAACGGCTGCATGGCCACCATAGTTCTCCATAAAGTCAGCAATAAAATTTCAATAAGGAAGGGCGTCAGGCAGGCAGACACGATCTCGCCAATTCTATTCACCGCCTATTTACAGGAGGTGTCCCGTGGCCAGGACTGGGAACAGTTGGGGATAAGAGTTAATGGAGAATACCTGAGTAATTTGCGATTCGCTGATGACATTAATTTGCTAAGTCACTCGGGAGATGAAGTTCAAAGCATGATCAATGATTTAGACAGGCAGAGCAGAGCGGTGGGTATCAAAATTTTTATGCAGGAAACCAAAGTAACGTTCAACAGTCTCGCAAGGTAACGGCAGTTTGCAATAGGTAGCGAGGCTCCTTAAGTGGTAAGGGAATACGTCTACTTAGGGCAGGTAGTGACCGCAGATCCGGATCACGACAGGAAAGCAGAATAAGAATGGCGTGGAGAGTGTTTGGTCGGTTCTTTAATACCATGAATGGCAGTTTACCAATATCCTTCAAGACAAAACTATATAACAGCTGCATCTTACCGTATGGGGCAGAAATGTGCAGGCTAACAAAGGGGGTTCAGTTTAAGTTAAGGACAGCGCAGCGTGCCTGTTGGGCTCGACGCGCCGTCTGCAGCGACGACAGTTGGCGCCAGCGGGACTGGGCTACGTGAATAACGGCCGGTTTCAGCACGCTGAGTGTGTGTGTGTATTTGTGTACGCGTTTGCTTCCGGTGTCCCGTTCTGGGAATTGTTTTGGTCGCGCACACGTGCGCCCGCCGGTGGCTCCTTACCCTCTCCTTCGAGGCCGGGAAACGGCCGTCGCCCCCTCCTTCACGGCCGAGAGACACTGCTGGCTAACCTTTGCGGCAGCCTGTGTCGGCGGCTGCGGCGGGGGGAAAGCGTGGCGGCGCAACCAGGGGACGGAGGCCCCTAAATCGGCTGTCGGCGGAAACGCGTCTGTTTGGATTCTCAAGTTCGCTCAAAACCGACAGCGGACCGACAACGAAAGGGAGTCCATCACGGGGCGAACGGCTCCGACTTGACAGCGAGAATGTGTATATCACCTTAGTTGCCGCCAAAGGACTCCTAATTCCACGGAACGATGGGTGAACAAAATACACAGATCGACCATCTGTGCGTGGGAGGACCGGCGAGAGTGTGAATGTCCCGCCTTTTTGTCACGGTGGCGAGAGGGTGATGTTCCGCCCTTTTGTGGGCGGGTTTCGTCAAGGAATGTGATTGACGATGTTCGAACAACCAAGTTTCCCCAGATAGGTACCTGGGGAATTGAAAATGTATAAAACGTGGCTTCAGTGTGCTTCAAAGAGAGAGACTCCTGATAACCTGCTTTGTAAATAAAATCGTCTATCTGGTCTGGCAGTAACCGGCTGCATCTTATTCCGCACGTTGCTGGAGAGAAGAACTTCGGAGACCATCCCGAGGTACGAACAACACAGTGCACTAAAACATATCTGTGCCATAGAAAGGAAAATGATAGGTATACCGTTAAGAGGCTGCAGGACGAGGGCAAAGTGGGTCGGGGAACGCGGTTTGATGACATCCTAGTCGAAATCAAGAGGAATAAAGGGGCTTGGGCAGGACATGTAATGCGAAGGAAATATGACCGATGGTTGTTAAAGCCAAGCACCGGACTGATTCCAAAGTGAAGGCAAGCCGATGACATACAGAAGTTTGCAGGGATACGATGGCCACATCTAGGAAAGGACAGGGTTAATTGGAGAGACATGGGAGAGGCCTTTGCCCTGCAGTGGGCGTAGTCAGGCTGATGATGATGATGATGACCATGACCGCCTGCTCAACCAGCCTGAAATCAATTCCTTTTAGGTGACCTTATCATAGGCGTTGGAAACACCGTTTTGAGAACCAGCTTTTCTGATTTCAACCTTTCTGCTAGTTTTCATTCATTCATTCATTTATTCATTCATTCATTCATTCATTCATTCATTGATAACTTCAGTCTTCCTCAAAACCATAGCATGATGGGTACATGGACGCAAATATACATACATAAAGGGAAAACAAAAAAAAAACAACGAATTACTTCAGGCACTCTTGAAATGACGACAACGGGTTGTGTGACTTAGGCGTTAGTAATGCTATTCCAGTCAACTACAGTTCATTGCAAACATGAATGCCTAAAAGAGCAATTCCTTGAAATTAGCGGCATTAATGCCCTCTGACATCGTTGTCTTGTTTTATAGCCTGAAGAGAAAGTGAAAACAGCAGACATGTTAATGTTGTAATGCCCAGCTATTAATTGAAGAAAAAAAACTTTGATCTATTTATACGATTTCTTCCGGTTATTGACGGAAAGCCACATTGCCGAAGTAACCAACTGAACTATCGAAGCAAAATTGTCCATGAACTGCCGAACCAAAGAGTGCCTGCTGCTATACATGAACCATGCCAAGATGGCAGAAGTTCGTCGACAGCGGAACGAACCACTACGCGACTCAACGCAACGGCTTGGCAGGAAGAAAAGCTTGGCTCCGAGTCGTCAGCGCGAAAAAACTATCTTCTGCGACATCAGCGACACGCTTAAAATTTTCAGAATCAGAAACATTTCTTTTATTTCACAGGAGCGGTGAAAGGGGAGAGCGGAGAAAACGCAATTTGAATTCAGCTTGGCAACTCTCCATTACCCTCCCCTCAACGGGACGAGACTTACAGCTTGCATATCTGAGGTTACGAAACAAGGATGCAACGCAGAGGATACCTTCGTTTCCAGTTTCTTATCCTACAGCTGGCAGCGGCACACATATTCCCTGCTTCTTATGCTCCGTACTGAGGCGCCAGTGACAGCGCGCGTCCCATACGAAGGTAAAACCGACTCGTTGCCGACTACTCGCACGTAGCACGGTACCCGCAGCCGCCTGGACTCCGCAGTGGGCACTGTGTAGTATACGAACGAGTATATGCCTCTGACGAGTATCCGATTTTGCGGAAGATGCAGCGTTTTTGTGAACCAGTTAGAGGACGCGAAACATTACACCTCTTAGCCGAGGCACGAAGACGTGCCCAGCACCTTTTCCCTGGAGACGCGACTCCAAGGCGTCTATGGCAGGAGAGGTCACCCCATCTGAGCCCACAAGACGGGCGTCGTATAGTAGAACAATTTCGAAAAACGTGTGCGTGAACAAACAACAACGTGCACGCTGGTGAATTTCTGTGAAGGCACACGGCGCGTCTGCTCGCCCACGGAACCGCAGCGGTGGCTTAGCGGCTTGAGCATTCGCCTCGCATGCGGGAGTTTCGGGGTTCGATCCCCGATGCCTTCGGGGACCCACCGGTTTTTTAATGGGTATACGTTTCCCTTGTTTCCGGCGTTCGGCTTCTCTAGGGTGAAACGCGTGCAAAAAATTGCGAGGACACTTTGGCAACTAAAGTGTTGAGAGGCGAAAGCCGAGGACACTACGCCGTGACGACTTCCGGTGGATGTGACGTCATACCGTTCCCGTGGCTATATCGACGTCCGCGCTATTTCGACGCAATTTCGACATTTTTTCCTATAATTAATTAACTAATTACTCTACAGTCATCGAACTTGGCTTCCAGGTTCATTTTTTTCCTCCTCTAGCTGAAGCAACCACTAGTTTCCTTCATCTTTTTTAGTTCCCGAGTTAAACGCATGTGACACGCTTTGTTAACGGACAGAAAAAAAAATGGTCTTTGACTCAACCTTGACCAGATCCAAAACGCGTTAGCCATGCCGCTTTGTGGTCAAGCTGCCCTTATACCAGTGAAATCA
The DNA here is from genome assembly GCF_055824585.1 of Amblyomma mixtum. Taxonomy (NCBI): domain Eukaryota; kingdom Metazoa; phylum Arthropoda; class Arachnida; order Ixodida; family Ixodidae; genus Amblyomma; species Amblyomma mixtum. Next base: position 179,398,563 of record NC_143012.1, on the reverse strand, counting down.
AACCATCTCCATCATCGCACAAACCGAAGAAAGTCTCTCTCAGCACACTTCGTATAATTGCTCCGGTTTCTCCGCACACCCGCAGGAAGAACACATCTGTGCCTCGTTAAATTCCTGCCTGTCTTCCTATTTTCAAGTCAGCAATTCCAGCTTTACGGGCTGTACGCTCGAATTAAACGCCCAGTATTTTCGCGGGCGCTGTTTCCCATCTCTTTCTTCGATGCCGAGCATGCCTTTCTTCGACGCCAGCGACAGGGCTACGAGTTTGCTGTTATCTTTTCGCAGAGGAAATCCTTCACGTTACTCCAAACTTATCTCTTCACACTGCGATACGAAGGGGCATTTCAAGCTCTTTAGCGGCGGAAAGCACCCATGCAGTAAAACTGACATTCGAGCGAGTTGGTACAGCATTTTGGAAAATTTCCAGCGCACACAGGACAGGGACAAATGCACCCACCCATGTGCCTCGCTTCTCGACAGAACTGAGTTTCAGTGCATTCATATGCGTGCTGCATAAAACTTCCAGAGTTGGCAAAGTTAACCAATTTACGGTTGTATTGTGCAAATATAGTGATGCATTGTGGGCAGCTATTTGCTTTTTGCATTTTTCTAGAGCAGCTATTTGAAAGGCCGGTCCTCGCAAGTGGCTTTGTGAGCGCGTTATTACGGTTCCCTGGTTTCAATTGCTGCCCTTTCCGAGTTGCACCACCTCCGTGCAAGGTTCCGCAGCGGAAAGTTTCTTACCGAGTAGAACCAATTTCAAACAACGAAAAGAGCAAACCAAAACTCAGTCCGTGGTCAGGGACGGTGTTTCGCGTGACGCGGCAATGACGTCACAAACATTACTAAAAAAAGCACTCGTAAGCGCGTTTGTATGGGTGAAGTACTTATATAACATGCCTGAGACGACCTAATACAAGCCTCATAATATGGTTCATGAAGAAAGGAAAGGGGAATGTTTGTGACGTCGAAAGTGCAGTGCTGCCCATAGAAATCATCTGAACTGCGGCCACGAAAACGAGACTTCAAAATCGACTGGCGAGTGGAATGAATGAATTCAAAATCGATTGGCGAGGGGAGTGAAATGTCGCGTCGCTGCCAAATTCAGTGGAAGTAAACCTGGAAGAAAAAAAAGACCTACACTATAAGTTTCATTAGAATATGGCAACCACGAAAACACCACCGCAGCTGCCTTTAAAAACTGCGAGATAATGCTATGACTAATCAATAGAGAGATTTGGCATAGCGCGATGCGCTTACGCGGGGACCTTACTGCGCCTGCGCAGTGGCAGTGCAGATCGGAGATGGATCGGAGCGTTGGAGCTCACGCTGATCACTTCTCGCGCCGCGCGCATGCGCAGACCGGTTCCGGCTGACGCGCGCGCCGTGGGGCGCGCGGCGCAAGTGTCCATCGAGTTGGCACTTTAACGTTACACTACTTTCATGCGCCTCCTTACGGCAAGACTGAATCGGAAATGAAGAGACGCAAGCGCGACCTTTCAGTCCGAGAGATACGCATCGGAGAGAGCACCGCCAAGACGACTGCCTATCTCAGGCCTCTACGAACATGATTAAAGGGGCCCAGAAACACAATCTTAGTTAACTGTTTTGCCTGTTGATTGCACACAGTGAGTTATAATGGTGCTATTAGCGTCGTTAATACCGCGTATATTCCGTTTTTTAATATTTTAATGTCCTCCCAAAAACAACTTCATGGCTCTGATGGTGTCGCCACACAGTGGCGGGTTTTTAGCAGCGGATATGACATCACCTGGCGCGAGCTTGATGATCGGACAAACAGTAAATATACTGCAAATTGTGTGAATAAATAGACACATTTTGCACCTGTCTGCGTTTTATATTAGATCAACAAAAACAACTTGTATGTCTTAGATAAAAGCCCTGCAAAGCAAGTAAAATAAAAATACACCACCAGGGGCGCTCCGGCATGGAAACGACGCTGCCAGTCTCGGCAAAAACGAGTAGGCCACATTCTCACAGCCGGTTTTTGGCTTGCTCCGTCGCCACATTCTCACAGCCGGTTTTTGGCTTGCTCCGTCGCCTCCGTCACGCCGGTAGCCGACGGAGGGGGCTGCATTTGGACCGTTTTCCCCCCCAAATCGGGTGGCCGGTGCCGCCGGGTCCTGCTCTACGTTTCCGTCGAGCGGCGGCTACGGAGCCCGCCCCCCACGGAGAGCGAGCCAGTCACAGCGCGAGCTCGCTTCACGTGACCCACCGCTTGCTCGCTGCGACCAAGAGATGGCGCTGACGAGCGGCGGCAGCGATGCGCGGGTGCGCGGGCAGGGCGAAAAAACAAAAAGCCTGCTCACTTTTTTACTCTCCGTCGGGAGATGCACGCGCCTTGCGCCCCGAAAAGCGCCCGCTGTCGAGGAGCAGAGAGCGGATGGCAGTTTTATTTCATATGGCAATATACGAGGTGTTCGAGCCAAAACGGGTCTCCGAATGAGCATTGTGTTTGCACTAGGCGTGGGATATACGATAAATGATTTTTTTTTTTTCTGGGACGCTCAAGTAGCACCACAGTTATGTATTTGAATTTCATGCGCTATCTTTTAGAGCTTTTAAGAAAAAACTACTCGGACGATACCTTGTTGCGAACACTCTAGCCGGCCGTTTGTCAAAGTGATCTACAACTTTTAAATTGGCACTTTTTTCAAGAAATCAGTCAGAAGAATGAAAAGACAGCACCAAAACCTTTTCCAAGAGAACTTCCTGACGTCCATGCTTTCTTTTTTTTTTTTTGGAAAGCAATCTTTTTTTTTTTTTTTGACGCGAAATAGCCTTGCCGTGTTTGTTGCCTGAATACCGCTGGCGGTATTCGTACTGTCCGGTGGCGTCTCTGCGCCCGCCCGTTTTTTTTTTGTTTTTTTTTTGAACCGCTGATGTTCCGACTTTAGAGCTTTGGCGCTATCACCGAACACCAGCCAGCCGCACTGTGGCTAACAACTGAAGTTCACTCCACGCACAGAGAAATACAGAAAACGGCACGCCGGGTCAACACACTCGTTCACATTTAGCCCAGAAGGAAAAGCCTGTTCACAAACAGCGCCGACTGCAGCACCGCGCTTGAATGCTACAAGAAGCTCGCAAACCTAAAGCCTGGGAGGTTGAAACGGTGGCTCAACATGTGGCTCAACAGTTCAGACGCGAGCCATAAGGTAGAAAAAAACTTAAAAAAAAAACATGGCCCGTGGGTCATGACGAACAGTGGGAGTTCGAGAGGTTACGAAGTGGGGGACGAAAACTGTTGCCAGGTTTAAAGCGAAGTGAAGGGGATGGCTGATGCAAGGGGGAACCATCCAGATGAAGAAAGGAGAAAGGGGCGAGAGAGGTAACTGCGGAGATAACGAAAAGAGCAGAAAAAAAAATCGGTTCACCCGTTGCTAGCTCTTGAGGCCTCATTGTTTTCATTAGCCGTTTAAATTCTTTTGCTAGCTTAATCTCTCAAGCCATTGATAACAGAGTTCATTACCCCCCTACATATGTTCAATTTCGTGCAAATCGGCCTGAATACTGTGAGTGCAGCACTCATTTCTGCAGCGGCTTTAAAAGTAGCTTGCTATACTCGTATAGGCTCCCAAAGCATCGCCGGGTGGCGCTGCTGCGCCTGATGGGCAGCGCCATCTATGGGAGAAAAGTAAAAACTGGGGCGCTGCTCGCTGCTCGCGCTGCTTTCACCACGCTTCTTTGCACGCGCGCTTTCTTGCACGTGCGCGCGCCAGCGCTGTCGCGATGTGTCGCCTGCATGAGCCACAATACGATCGTTCAGACTGACGCGCAGTACTGCAATGCAAACTTAGTTAAAGGAGGGAAACTGATTAGTCGCGTCTACTGTGTGGAGCAGACGATCGACGATGAGGAGGCCCATTTGACTGTAAAATGCGTTTCTCTAGTGAGTATTAACGTCGTACTGTATGACATGTAACTAGAGGTAAGTCCCCTGTATAATTATGTGCTCGAAATATGCGAAGTACTATCAGCTCTGCGAAATAAAGCGAGACACTTGTTGATCGTAGTTGTCAGTTGTTGCATGCGATGCGCAGGGCGATCCACTTACGTGCGAGTCGAAAGGACATGCGACCAGGCAACAGTTCGCCAACATTCTGCTCCACCTTGGGGGAACCCCCTAAACATTTGACCACCATTGTTCACACTTGCAAGTGCGACGTGCGGGTCGCCTTCTCGCTTGAAACGAAAACTCTCCGGAATAACATTGCTTGCGCGCTTTCGAGAATTTCGTCTGCTTTGACCGCGTCTCCTGCACTCGCGCTCGGTGCGATTCGCAATGCACTACGGCGACGAGGAGGACGTCGTGACGGTATTGATGTGCACCGCAGTCGTATAAGCGTCATGATGACAGCGGCGCTCTTCTCAGGGCCGGCCTGCCGCCGCCGTCAGAAAAATACGCTAATATTGTTTGTTCGCGTTCATACCAAACCCTGTAGTAGAGCAACGTCAAAAATGAATCATTTTTGAGGATCGTTGGCCAATACCGAGCTGCTGGTAGAAGTGATAACTGCGATACAAGCATATTTCTTTTCCAAAGCCGCTTTGCTGATTCCCAGTGCTGCTCGCCTGTTGTCACCTGGCTCCGCAGTTAAAGGCATCACGGAAATCGATCACGTCTTTGTTTTATTATGTGACGGTGAACATAGTAAAACGGTGACGCGAGTAGCACCTTTATTACAGCGCTGGCCAGTTCCGAAGTGCCCTCAGCTGCAGCATCGATGCGAAATGGTTAGGCTTAGCGACGACTACGGCAGCGAGGGAGCAGCGCAGCTCGTCGCCCGGCGTGGCCGCGGGCGACGTCGTTGCCGAAAGCTCGACTGTCCGCGGACGGCGTCATTGCCAAAAGCTCGACTGTCTCGCCGATTAGTTCAGCGGCTTGCGACTCGCAGTCGCAAGGCTGGAAAATCGAGCAGCGAGCGACTTGCCTGCGCGTCGTCTGCCACTTTTTTCGTGGATGGTAGGGACAGACTCACTGGCTCTCCGAAGAGCGCGGCCGCATACTCGCGTTTTCGCGGTAAGAGTGGATCACCGTGTACATACGCTTTAGTTTTTACATTACGGCCTTCGTACTACCTCCTTTTTGCTTCGCCGAGACCGCGTCTGTCAACGCGAAGATTGCGCCTCGCGCGACTCTCCCGTCGCGCGTGCACACAAAGCTAGCAGGGCGTCTGCTACGGCGCCGCCCCGAGTTTCCGCTGCTCGCCGCTGCGGCGCTGGCGTCGCGCTCCCAAACTTGAGCTTGGGTTCCCTATATGCCGCCGCGGTGGCTCAGTGGCTATGGTGCTCGGCTGCTGTCCCAAAAGACGCGGGTTCTATCCCGGCCGCGGCGGCTGGAATTTCTTTGGAGGAGAAATTCTAGAGGCCCGTGTACTGTGCGATGTCAGTGCACGATAAAGAACCCCAGGTGGTCGAAATTTCCGGAGCCCTTCACTACGGCGTCTCTCATAGCCTCAGTCGCTTTGGGACGTTAAACCCCATAAACCAAACCATACTCGTATATATTTGTTTTGGTGCTGTACGCGTGGTGTTTCGTTGCAAAAACAGGGGAGTTGCGTAGAATTAATAAACTAACTTCAAACTTTTTCCACCGCTTGCGAGACCGCATCGTTTTTTTGTTTTTTTTTTTCTGCGATAAGAGCCAAGCGAACCAAAGCGCAAGCAGACGACCGACGACTTTCACCGCTACTTCGGCATGTCTCTCGGACAGCACCGAGCAGCGTTTCTTTTTTTTCGCGCGGAAGAAAAAAAAAAGGCACTGACGTAGAGTCACGTGGGAGCAGCGAGCTGCCGCCCAAACTGGTTTGCCGGTGTCCGGCGCCTCTTTCGATTAGAACACAAATCCGTTCCGTTGCGGCCGCGGTTCCCGGCTCCGTCGCCGCCGCGCCGGAGAGGAGACCGGCTGTGAGAATCAGGCCTTACAGGGAGCAGGCAACCATGGAGTACAAACTTCCGCGACGTGCTCTGGTTTTGATTGGTTGCGCCAGGTGCCGTCATTGGGACAGCGAAATAGGAGTGGGAAGCCCCGCCAAAATCGAGTTGAGGGCAGCGTTTTGTTTGCTTCTATTTTGAAATTTCTCCACTGAATAACTCCCGTTCCTGTGCATCGAATCCTGTAATTCTTTTTAAGTCAGCATCTGTGTGACATAAAGAACCCACCTGAAGTATAGCCGGTATCCCCCCAAGCAGTGTTTCGCAGCCCCTTTAAAAATGAAGGGAAATAGGGCCCCCGGGTGGATAAGATAAGCCAGGCGGAGCACAGTACGCGCGCACGAACTGCTGAGAACCCCTCCCCTGTTTTACAGCAGCCCCCGGGAGGCAAACGTGACGTGAGGCACGGAGCTGATTGGAGCTGGGCCCCCTTCCACCGCAGAGAAACTCTGGAGACCTGCTGTCCCTGCTCTGGAGTCTGCACGTTCACGTGAACAGAGAAGCGACGGAATCATGGGAGGAAAAGATACGGGAGGGGCGACCTGAATTCTGCGCGGAATTCGAGCGCGCTGCGATAACGGCGGCAGGTGTCGGGTGATACCGGCAGACCTAACATTCGTGACCACGACAAACAAAGCAAGTCTGCTGAGCGGTTAATCGCGCGATCGGACGGCAATCAGGAAGCGGCTCTGGCCGCGCGGGCTTCGTGGAAAGTGTTTGCCGCATCCATTATCTTATCCGTTGCACGCACTACTCAACGAGCTCGCGAGCCAGTAGGGCAGATAGGCGTTCTAAAGTAACCAACCTCCTCCCCGTCCACCGACTGATCGTCGCGAGAATTAAAACTGGGAAACGGCAACACACGCTTCGCGCTTTGCGTAAGGCATAACAGTGCAGTCCTCACGGAGGACATCGAAAACCGACTGCAGTAGAAACGCAATGCGCGAAAAGAACGGTAGCAGTGCGATTCATTGTCGTCAGAAATCGCCGCACGCAAAAAACCACGATACAATAAACTGGATCCAAAGTATATATATATTTTTTGTTTTGATATACAAGTTGACCTCCGCAAAATCGTCACAGTGGAGACTGGGCACGAGCAAATTAGTTGAAATTATCCGAAGCACGAACGAAACAATGGCGCCGAAATTTAAAAAAAAAACACATTACGGTTAGGTTTATTTGGGTTTAACGCCCCAAAGCGACTCGTGCTATGAGGGACGCCGTAGTGGAGGGCTCCGAACAATTTCGACCACCTGGGGTCCTAAACAAGCCCTGACATCGCACAGTGCACGGGCCTCTAGCATTTCGCCTCCATCGACATGAGACTGCCGTTGTCGGGATCGAGCCCGCGTACTTAGTAGAGCACCACTGAGCCACCGCGGCGGTCACAGATTGAATAATCTTACGATTATTCGGCACTTACGCGAAAATTCGTGTGAAACAAATATTCATGCGAACCAGCGTTAGCAGCGGCGCTGTAAGTCATGGAATTAATTTTAGCTGTCAAAAGAAGCAACGCTGGTCTCCACACACAGCACGAAGTCAGTATATTAACTCTGTGACCGTGATGTCCTGCACCTCGGGAAAATTACCCTTTGCCACTGACTACGACGGCAAGCCAATTAGAGACACATCTCAGCTGATAAGAGGGACATGACTTTTAAGCCATAGCTTCCCATGAAAGCAGTGTTTGCTGAACCTGGCTGAACCCAGTCGCGTCGCCAAACGGGGCAGCGTGCGCCCTGTTTTATGAAACAGTCGACGAAGAAAACCACGGCGAGCCCGACGCGAACTTCGTGTCAGTTATTCGAAAACTATTCGACTGTATTCGATTCGCTTCGAATAACTTTGAATTGCCCTATTTGACTCGTTCAGCGCGTCGAAGAGGAGAATATTCGGTTCGGTATTCGAAAGCAAGTTTCGAGAGCAATCTTTCCCTCGTCGACAACACCCCGGTTTAAAGTTCTGGCGAGCACGGTGACCACACTTTCTGGCCGCTGAAGGGCTCCGCGTATACCACCCAACAGCGGTGTCAAGCTCTCTTCCGTTGACCGCGGTAGCGACCGCGCACAAGCGCCTATCGTCTGTCGGATTCGTCTACCGGATCGCGTGACGATAAGGAGATAAGGCATGCGGCGGCCTTCCACAGTGCGTGATCCAGGAGCAGATCTAAAATTCCTTAAGTGGGACGTCAGGTGATGCCTTGCCTAATCCAATCAATGGTCCGCCGCCTGAACCGACGCTGAAGGGACACCGAGGGCTGCGTCATCCGATTATTGTCCGGAGCAAAATTGATTCTTTGGTTTTTATTGCGTAAGCAATACCGCGCCAGGTTTCGAGCCGTCGCGAAGCTCCCGGCGGTGGCCGAGGTCAAACAGATGGAGCGCCGTTGCCATAGCAACCGTTTCAGCCGCGCTCCACCAGGCGGCAGGACCGTCGCTGCGCCGCCGCCGCTGCCGCGCGCCTAGTCGCACGCTCTCGACGCATGTGTCGAAATGTGGAGAGGAGAGAGGAAGCGGGAGGGAAACGGAGAATACGCGCGTTGGCCTCGGGCAAAACAGTTGCTCCTTGCTTACGCAACTTGCCCGGTTTAGCGAGCTAAACCTCAGTCAATTTTTAATGGGTATGTATACATTTGTCCGGTAGCAAAAGCCTAATTCATGACCGAGAAAAGGGATTTAAAAATCTTCCCGCAAATCGATTCGAACTCGTGACGTCCTTACCGAAAAGGACGTGCAAATTCCACCGTTTTTAAGCGTATGCGGCGGTGTAGCGTGGCCTCTGGGATCCGCGAACCCCATCGCGGTGCCGACGCACGCATTTTACTTGCGAAATCAGCCGCTGACGGCGACACCTGCATTTCGTTTTTGGCTTTTTCCAGCACCGCTGCGGCGAGAGTGGCCTCCGAGATTACAACGCGGTGGCCTGTCGTGTCGATCGGGGCGGTGACTGCAGATCCAGATAACGATAATGAACTAGAACAACAACGGGCACGGCGCATTTGGCAGGCACTCTGTTATGAACAGCCGTTTACCACTGACGAGAGCAGCAAGTGATAAGGAGAGGCCTCTGTCCCGCAGTGTGTGTGTATATATATATATATATATATATATATATATATATATATATATATATATATATATATATATATATTTGTAATCATAAATACCCCCGAAAGCAGAAGATTTGACAGCCTTCGCCGTAGCTCAGCGGTGCACCGCACGCGTAATTCGGAGGTCGTGGGTTCGGATCCCACCGGCGGCATGTGGTTGTTTTTTCTTCTGTTTTTCTAATCAATTAGCTTTAAGCGGTAACATATTCAGTAATATTCTAAATCGAATAACAGCACAAAATAAATAAATAAACTAAAAAAAACCTCTGTGTCCCTCGGTTTCTGTGGCTGTTGGCTTCTCCCATATATATATATATATATATATATATATATATATATATATATATATATATATATATATATAGTAGTTGCAGGAGGTCTTGTCGTTCAATGGGCCAGGAAGACTTGTAGAAGAAGGGGTCACAACCTTGCAATTATCTTAATTTAATACCGACAGTTTCGGACGGAGGACCGTCCTTCCTCAGGGTATACACAAGAATCCTATATATACATGGGCGTCCGGAGGGGGGGGCAGGGGGGTGCGGCCGCCCCCCCCCCCCCCCCCCTGGAAAATCACTCACTCGAACCGTGAGTGATGGCCGCACGCCAGGGGCGGTGGTGCGCTCAGCCAAAAGGCTTAAGCAGAACCGCTTCCACGCTTTGGGTCACATCTGCGAAATGCCGCGTCCGGGCGCGCGTCGTTCCGCCGTTTTCAAACCACGCCACCGTCAGCTCTGCTGAAGGGCGACCAGTTGCAGACATGCAGCGGCACCGGCGAGCATGTGTTTCGAGCCGTCTTGAGATGGGTGTCTGTTTCTTTGATCTCTAGAGAGATAGCGACACGGAGGCAGACAGTGCACAGGGCATGTTGTTTTCGCCTTCGTACGCCGGCCACCGATCAATTCTTGAGGAGGGAAGGACAAATCAGCCGTGTCCACTCTCGCTTTGTCGGGCTGCTCAGGGGCAAGCGGGCGATGTGTTGGCGCCGCCGCCGCTCGCTGTCTCCTCCGATCCACGGGAGAGCGCAGTTCGATAGAAGCGCCGCTTTCAGAACTTTCGGCAAAGGGGATTGATTAGCTGCTTTTGTTCATGGCGACGCAGTCTCCAGAGGCGCCCCCACACCAGCGTTCCTTGCGTCTTCTCCGAAAACCAGCGCCTTTGGTCAACGCAGCCCGATGGCGCCTGCCTGGCTCGCCTGTCCCCTCTGGCTGGGCCTCAAATCACAACAGCGCCCATGTACTGTGCGTGTCAGTGCATGGTAAACAGACCCAGGTGGTCGACATTATCCGCAACTCTGTACTACTCCGTCCCTAATAGCCCGAGTCGTTTTGGGGCCCTGAACCCCATAAAAGCACAAAAACAAATTTTCCGACCGGAGTGGCGAGTGTCCCTTCCCCTCGGAAGTCGCACGGCGTTCTTTTCACCCCAAAAGTGCGCATTCGGGGATATTGCGGCAAGTAAGCCCTTGCACATGTGCTCGCCTCTTTTGTGCTTCGGTGTTTTCAGTGGCCGGTTGTCAACGAAGGTGAGAACAACCAAGACAGCGGACGAGAAAACGACGAGCGGCGAGCAGTGTGTGTGCGGTTGCTCGACTGTACGGATGCGCGAGCAAGATGGAGCGAGGTGTATGAAGCTGCGAGCGTGCATTTATCTTGTAAATAAGTTTTTGTTGTATATATAGTCATCTTTTGTTTTCAACGTACTCGTTCAACCGTTTTTCCAATCAATATGAATGATGAGTGTGCACTGAGAGCGTGTAATGAAGCACAGAAATGAATTTATCACCCGTGTAATTACGCAATTCGCCCAGAAAAATCCGAGGCGCCTACAGTTGCTGTTCAAGGAAGACTGACTGAGTGACTGTAGTTGCGTGTTTGTGAACATATTGTGCTGTGGGCTGGTCATCAATTCGGGTGAGTCGAGAACACGTATGCAGCAAGACTGAGCACTCTTCTCCACGAAGTGATAGTATCTTTTTGCATTTTTTATTAATTTCAATTGTTTTTTCGTTGATAAACTCCACTGTATCTCTCCTAGCAGCGCTTTAATTTGCTGTTTGTAATTTTCTTTCAATGTGTGTAGTTTACTTATTTTTATTTATTCTTAAATAAATAAATTTACTCCGCAAATACTGCCTTTTTGCTACGTATATAAGCGCCCCCCCCCCCCCTCCGGCACCAACAACCAATGGGGCCCCCCCCTGCAAAAAATTCTGCGGACGCCCTTGTATATATATATATATATATATATATATATATATATATATTTGACAAACACTGTTCCCACTTCGAGTTATTGATCAATTCGCTCTCGCCCTACCATAACCTTGCCGTCCCGGTTAGCTCAGTTGGTAGAGCGACTGCTCCGGTGAAGCGGTGGTTCCGGGTTCGAACCCCGGACCAGGACGAATTTTTCTTTAACTACGAAGTTTCTGAGAAAGCTGTATAGCTTTCCTTTGTAGCCGTACGGCTGCGCTCGGGTGGATGTCAATGAGTAATTACTCGCTTATTATATATATATATATATATATATATATATATATCGGGTGTCCCAGCTAAATGTAACCAAACTTTTAAAAAAGGCGAAGTGTCCTAGTCCAGTGAAGCCAACTCAGGGTTGTTCACAGTCCCGTGGCCTAGTCTTGAGCATTTTTTTCGCTCTTCAAAGTTATTTGATTAGTTAAGTTTAATTAGCTAACTTTTTAATTATTGACTTCAGAAAGAAAGTTTCAATGCAGAAGTTTTAGATCACCTCGAAAAACCGCTAGTAGTCCTGTTTCCGTCAAGTTACGATTTACGTAGCTTCATTTATTGGCCTTAAAAGAAAGTTGTCACGTGACCAGCTGCTCGCTCCCTTCTCTGCCCCAATGTGCACCTAAAGTCTCATCGAGGAGAGGACTTCAGAAAAAACGGATTTTATTCGTTAAGGCGCGTCTTGGGACGTTGAAGTGGCACAGTTGTCATGCGAAAGCTTTTTCTTATCGTGCGGGTTGTGGTTAAAGGCCGGTAAAAAAACTACTTTACGTAAATGTTACTTTGCTGCAAATGACTCAGTAAGCTGTTTCTCAAAGCGATCTACAACTTTTCCATTGACACTTTGTTCCTCAAGTCAATAATTAAAAAGTTAGTTAATTAAGCTTGACAAATTAGTCAACCTTGAAGAACGAAAAAAATACTGCAGACTAGGTCACGCAACTCTAAACAACCCTCATTTGGTTTCGGGCCGCTAGGACCCCCCGTGTTTTTTAAAAGCTTGGTTACATTTAGCTGGGACACCGGGTATATAGTTGAGCCGATGACGATGATTCAATCGTGTACTCGGTATCTGTTTAACCGGGCTATCACGCTCGCTACAGCTCTGCCTGTGCTTTCATCTGTTACCCGCGAGGCGTCGTTTTATCCACCCTCTCTAATCTCCTGCTCACTCCGCCCGTTCGCGGGTAGTGGTTGCAGATATATATGCTAAACGCAGTGCAAGTGGTAAGCACATACAGATGACCCAAAGAGACAGGCCCTTGGGGTCAGCAACCGAATGCCAAATCCCGCCACGGCGCGTCACAAGAGTCGCATATTATCTAAAATTTTACCCATCTCATTTCTACGCAAATGCTAGTAAAAAAAAAAGAAAGAAGTAACGACTAACGACTGAGTGTCCGCCGACCTCACGTGACCCGAAAGTTCAACTACACGTCACAGCCATCGTTCGATTGATGAAACCGGAACAGCGTAAAGAAGAAATTCAATTCTAAATTAAACTATAGCGCTCGCGTGCGAATGCCAATGTCCAACGCATCGTCCGAAAACGCAAGCAAAAATTTGGTGTCCATAGTCGTTCGCGGGCAAATACCAATGCCTAACGCATCGTTTGACAGACGAAAACACGCAAGCAAAAATTTGCTGTCCATAGTCGTTCAACCCATTCCCTACAGCTGTTCTCGCCACACTGCGGACGCATGCTCGTGCTCTGTGTCACGCATACCAGAAGTGCAGCCCGGTATGCATCTGCAGCATGCATAGCAGCCGCGCAGGTGGGCAGGTTGTGAGATGATGTGCAGCGACGAAGGGAGGCAGCACTGTACAGTCGGGGACAAAACTCTCCGGACCACGCGTTCCTCTAACGAAGCCGATAGCTCTGTTATTGGACGGCGGCTGGAGACCACACTTGTGGAGGTAAAAGTTAATTTTTTGTTCTTTCATCACCCCAAGTGCGGTCTCTAGCCGCTGTCTGATTGTAGAGCTATAAGCTTCGTTTGAGGAACACGTGGTCCGGAGACTTTGTGGGAATCCTGGCTTTCCGCCGTTGCCTTTGCGCGGCTGTTGCCGGCTTCCCGCGTTGTTTCTCCTCTTTCCCTTGCTCCCGCCTCAGGCGGTGGAGAGGCGGCTAAGTGACTAATCACTGTCATTTGGCCAGAGCTCCGCCCCGGCTCCCCAACGGCCTTTGCCATTGGTGCCTTTTGGCGGGATTTCGGGACCCGCTTTGGCGGCCGCGCACCGCGCGACCGTCCGAGCGGGGCCCAGAGAGAGAGAGATCCCTCCGAGACTGCGTAAGGTGCGTACGCTACTGTTTGTCCGTGCCGGCCTTTGGCGTTCGGACCAGTGCATACTCGAAGCTCGAACCCGCGGTGGGTGGTGGCCTGTGTCCACTCAGAAACCCACAACTTTTGTCCCCGACTGTACGTGCAGCCATCCGACTCCCCTGCAAGAGATGGACCACAACAAGCCCCTCGAAAGGTGAACTCCTCGCGACTCTGAGCACAGCAGCCCGGTCCCCAAGGACGCCTTCGAGAAGACGAGTTTGTTTTGAACGGAGCACTCCTCTTCCTTTCCTGGCCTCGATGGATCCCGGCTGGCTTCTTCCCCCCCTCCCGTGACGCCGACGGGCGGCGAGGCCTGTCAAGCAGCCATTAACGACTGCGTCAAGTTACGGCAATCTATCGCTCTAGTAGGCTACCAGGCTACACCCCTATACTAATCTATTCCCGCGTTCTTTTACACGCCCATCCTTCTGACCCGCTCCCTCACTCGTACTCATCTCCGCTCTATGCATATCAACGAGTCCTTGGCCGTATCAAGAACGAAACCCTCGCTGATATCCCTCGTTGGCCCGGGCATCGAGGGGTCTCGCCCTCTCCTACACTAAAACCTCGCTTGATTTTTTCCGTACGTCTTTCATGTCGCGACAGCAAGTACGTCATCGCTGCCTTCGAACTGATCACTGTCTCTCTTCGCCCTTAAAAGCAACCTGGATGTATAGGGAAAGAAAGCAACGCGCTTTTGTTTGCATCGTAGAAAAAAAAATGGCTGGCGGTTTAGCATCGCTAAGAACGAAATATTGTGCCAATGAATGCATGGTTTTTTGCTCGTGGACACCACCGCCACATAACCTAAAAGCGCGCGCGAATGAAGTGTCCACTGACCCATGGAGTCAGTTATGCGCCTTTCCTTTCATTCGTGATTACCTCAGAAGCTTCCCGTCCACATGCGGATTTTTCGGGTTAGGAGGCTAATAATGCATTCGTACTAAAAAGTTCTTCCGTGGCCGCTCGGCAGGTTCCCAAGGCCAGCTCATCTAGCATGCTTACATGCACTGCCCAAAACTTCTTCCGCAGCCCAAGCAGACCCCGCGGTACCTCGCTGCACATTCTGCAGCGCAAACGCTTGTAGTCAAAGGTACAAAACGTCAGGGCCTAGTATGGTTTCCTTTATTTATGTCTTTTCGTCCTTGGGCTGCACAAAACTGTCAGCTTCGCTCCCCAGCGGCCTTTCGGGCTTCGCTGCGTGCCGTAGAGTACAGCGGACAAGGCCTGTCGTTGGCAACTAAACTATGCACGCAAACAGACGCTTCCCGTTGCGTGTCGCGTTTTTCCCTGCTGTGCTGTCGGCGCGACCGAACCGAAACCATATGATCGCAGCAGTCTGCAGGCACCCGCGGCTAATTATTCCGGAATGCAGCAGAGAGGCTCGCAGGCAAACACAAGATAAGCGTCTACCCAGATCAGCTGCCCAGCCTTCGCTGCGCCGCATCTGTCTGCTTTCGCCGCTAACTATAGCTCGCCTGCGAGCAGAGATAAGGGGACAGGTACATAACGGCACACAAGAGAAAACGCACACGGCCGATTTGCAGCTGCGCTACTCTCTCAGGAAGAGCGCCACCTCCAAACATGGTAAACACGATGCGTCAAACGCGCCACTGCTGTGCCACAAACACTCCGGGGCACAGCAATGAACACCTTCTACTACAGAGGCCACGTAACAAATTTGAGAATTTTTTTTTTTGCGCGCAAATACAGGCGCGAAATCTTTAGTGCAAATGCCGCAGAAGTGCTTTCACATCGATTGCGATTGCATATGACCTACATTTAACCTTCCTTACGTAACATAGCATTAACGAATCCTGTATTCTATTCTTTTTTCCATTGTACTCCGACTTACTGACACTGAGGCGAACTTGGACTTTGCAGAGCTGAAGCAAGAGCGGCTCCACGAAAATGAGGCACGCAAGCATTGGAATGCATCCGTGCACACACGCAAAAAAAAAAACACAACGAAATAAGACAATTCCTGCCGCCAAAAGGGGAGCGACATAAACTGCCGCGAATTTAAATCGCCATTTAAAAACATCGATCAAAAAAGAACAAAAAGCCGGTTCACACAACTTTTCCACGCCTTAAAAGTGCACGTGTTATTCATGGCGCAATAGCTACCATGCACCATTTCGGCTAGGTGGCGGTGGTGAACACATTTATTTAGGTGACAGAAGCCAACAGCCACAAAAACCAAGGGGCACAGGGCATTTTTTTTTAAGTTATTTTATTTGGTGGTGTTGATCAATTTAGAATATTACTGAATATGTTATCGTTTAAAGATAACTGATTAGAAAAGCAGAAGAAACAAACAACCATCTGCCGCCGGTGGGATCCGAACCCACGACCTCCGAACTACGCGTCCGGTGCTCTACCTCTGAGCTACGGCGACGGCTGTCAATTCTTCTGCTTTCGGGGGTATTTATGTTTTACAAGTAACCTAACCTTGAGAGTGTTCATCAGCGCCACCCACGTTCATAAGCGGCGGACGTAGAACGTCCTGAGTTACCGCAGGTGTGACGTAGAACGTCATCGAACGGAGAGGGTGGAAGCTGCGTGAGAACCCTCTTATGCTTCCTAAGGCGTCAAGGCTGCCAGAATCGAGGCCCTCGCTAAGCAATTAAGCAAACAAGGGAAGGGGATCCCTGTGCCCCTTGGTTTCTGTGGCTGTTGGCTTCTGTCCTATTTATAACGAGCCCCTCATCCCCTTCCCTTGTTTGCTTAATTGCTTAGCGAGGGCCTCGATTCTGGCGTCCTTAGTTGTGCTTTCTATAGTACTCGGTAATGTTAGTGTGAGAGGCTTGCTCTATTTATTTATTTATTTATTTAACAATACTGTCAACCATCGTGCGAGGGTCCTTACAGAGAGGGTATAAAAATTTCATAGAAAAACAGCACTACTCACAAGCACTGAATACATCAGCATGAAACGGTACATCATTCAGTCAAGCATCAAATGGCACTTTCAAGCAGATGGTCATCCAGAGGTCGTTCGAATTCATGCAGATCACTCTGTTCCACAACACTCATTGGCAAGTCATTCCACATTTCAATTACATGGGGGAAGAAAGAAGGAATGTTTGAAATTATCCGGCTATGATTTATTCTAGAACTCCGTTTGCCTGGTGCATATAACCAAACGCGTTGTCTCCCGCGATCCTCTTTTCTGCGCGCGTTTAAGCGCCGTCCCTTTGGGGCCACATAAGCGTGGCCGGGGATAATGGCACGGAAAGGGAATACTCCCGATGTTTGATCGGACAAACCACCCTATTCCATTCAAAAACGCTGCAGCCACATAGACAGGCCGGTGCGAAAGGCGAAGAAGCACGACCACTTTGCCCCCCCCCCCCCCCCCCCCCCCCCCTCAGTTTGCTAGCTGGCCAGTCCTGGTTTTGCCCAAGTCTTGTCGTCTATCAGCTTATCACGGCTCATGGTCAAGGCCCAATCTCAGCAGCCAAGCCAAATAGGAACCGCTATCTGTAGAAGTCAAGTGCAAGGCACTCCTCATGCATATTTTCTTACGGGCCTAAGATACGCCAGCTTGAAGCAACTTTCTGTCCGAGCCGGACGCCCCACTGCATGACTCCCATTACCTGCTTGATTCTGTCGGGTCATAAATTATGTGCAGGCAGTTTTTACCCTTCTTTTTGTATGCCCTTTCGATGACCACACATCCCCGAGGAACAGTTCGGAATATAGTTGTTTTTGATCCATCGATGTAAGCACCAAAGGCAAAGGAAATCAAGCCGACGACACCAGTGGCGCTCGAGTCGTCCAATTCCTCGTCCTTGCATTCGGCGGTGTAAACGGTGACGGTCCCCACACCACCCCCCACCATTCTGGCACACTTTCGCCTCCTCGTCCATCTGACCCCCGAAATCTCCCTTTCCTGAACACGTGCGCGTATTTCTGCACGCTGTGATGGAGCTTTTAATGTAAGAGGCACGAAATGCTGCAGTCAACTATATGCTTCACTGCACCACGCGCCACTGGACACGCCCGAGGAAGGCTGCCGCTCTGTACCGGCTGCCGGTAACGAAGCCGCCAGTGCCAGCCTAGCTGCGTTCAGAGATCCTTGGATACGCTACGTAAACTGTTTTGACGTTGCGCAGATCGTGTTGTCGTGATGTCAAGCTCGAAACACGCGGCGTGTGGTTGTCGCTCAACACTACTATAGTGGAATACAACTTAAAAAAACAGCAGCCGCTAACACTGAGCCGCGGTCCGCGGCGTCCTGTATTACTCCGCTGGCCAATCGCAACTGTAAACGAAATCAGCTTTTTAAAGTTTGACTACATCAAACAATCAGGTATCAGAATTCTAGAGCTCATATTTTTTTTTTTCTTGTGATAGGATTCTTGTTTAGGCAACAAGAAACGTTTAAGCAGCGGACTACTTTTTCGTCGCGGAGGAATTCTGAGCGCGGAGGCTGAATGTGGGCGGAGCTCCAACTGTAGCGGAGCACACGTTGCGCCCGTATGTGGCGCCACTAAAGAACTTTTCTCATAATTCTTTGCGCGCCGAGGGGGCGAGAAGAGGGTGTTCGAGGGTTTCGCGGTGAAAAAGATGGCCACAACGCACCGCGACTACCATGGAGTAAAAAAAACTGAGGGAGCGTGACGTCACGCGGCCAGCGCTCGCAAGCCGATCGTTTATGAAGCCGTTTTCTCCCTCAGTTTTTCGCTCTCCCAGTCAGTCCTTTATGTTTTGATTCTGGTATGTTTTAGTGCGCGCGTATGTGCGACCCGCGGCGCGGGCGTCTACAGCAAGGAGGTTGATCTACAGTCAGTTTCCCGCGCTAATCCGCGCATGCGCGCGGGCAGCGGGGCTAGATTTTACCGCACACTATCACGTGGTGTGATCACGCGGGGACAAACTCTTTTTTACTATATCTTTAATTGTTAAGACTAGGCTTCAAGGTTGCCGCCGGACGCTTCCTCTCCAGTTTTTTTTCCTCCATGGCGACTACACTGGAGCTCTTTGCGCTCTGTGAACGCTTTGACGCTCTATTCGTATTAGACTTGATTTGGAGACTATATGTCAAACCCACCAGGATAATGGCCTAGCCTGAACTCGAGCCTTTACGCAACATCCACGTGGAACGAGGAAGTGAAAAAAAAAGGGGGGGGGGGAAGAGCCTACGCAACAGCGGGTCCATTGTAATACACAAGTGCGGGGGGAGCATGCATGCAAAAGGAGTGTCACAACTCGCTCTGCGCAACAATCAGTTCTCGCGTTCCGCTCAGCGGCGGCGGCGGCTATCGGGGGCACCGTTCTTGGCGGGGCTCCAGCCAACGCCGCCACGACGTCAGTCCAGCCTTCCGGCCGGCGGCTCCGCTGCCACGTACCGGTATACGTGAGGAAGGGGCACCGCGGTCTGAAAATCGCCGCACGATTTAACAACCAGGAAATAAGGGCGAAATAATCGACGCGCATGTGCAATGCCAGTGGAGAAAGCGCGTACGCGGCGCGTTGGACGAGGAGACCCGTTTGTGAGCGAGCCTGTTGCTACCCGCCGGTCGCAGCGCGTCCGTTGGCCGTTTGCCCGTGCGCTAACGCTCAATTAAGACGCAAGCTCAACGCATAATAAGCTCGAAATGTCTCTGTCGCAAATGCTGGTCGCCGGACAATGCCGAACCGGAAGGCGCTGCCAGTCACCGCGATTAAGTGAGGGATATATCGCGTACGGTGGTAGCTTTCATCTCAACCCTTTCCCGTGTTGCTTCCTGCAAACGAAATATGGCTCAGGAAGGGGACGTTTAGCTCCTTGCTCCGCTCAGGTACGACCAATCGGCCCGTTGACGCATCCCCTCCCCCCTTCCTCTGTTAGTGACGAAACGAACACTCGTTTCCAGTTCAAAACAGTGCAAAATTGTAGGTTGCGGGGTTTGGCGTATACCGAAGCGACACACGGGCAATGAGGGACGCCGCAGTGGACGTCTCCAGATTAATTCAGATCCCGCGGAGTTCTTTAAAACGCCACTGACCAGGGTATGGACAGTTTAAACAAGCATTCCCAGTGCTTCGATTAGGCATCGCAGATAGTCTCTGCAGAATACTGCGGCGATGCGCGCGCCGGAAAGCAGCAAAAATACAAATCAAAGCTCTCTCACGCTTCCTTTTGGAAAGCCAAACCTCCTCATCCTCTACGCTGGCTCCTCGAAACTCTGAAGTGGCGCACAAACAGGGACGGCATCTATTGGTCCCCCTGACGGGTGAGGGTTGGGCGTACACAGCCAATACAGCACTCATTGTGTCAGCCGCGCGCTTTACTCTCGCCCCTTTCGCGCACGCAACCTCCGAGAGGGAACGGAAGGAGAGGAACACGGCAAAATCCGTCGATTGCGGTGGCTTTAACTGCGCTATAAATAATTTTTTTTTTCTTAACGTTTGCGACCGCGCGTTCTGGGGCGATGCCTCACAGTCACCCAGGTAGGAAATATTTTCGACCGGAAGATGTTCAGTGGCCCTTTAATGTGCGCTGACATCACAAAGTACACGGGCGTTTTTATATTGCGACTCTATCGAAGTACGGCCGCCGAGGTCAAAAATCATGAGCACAGCCAAAGCAATTTGTTTTTAGTGTACGGCGCACTTGATCTTTACCTCTGAAAGCCGTAACGACCAGAGGCTTTGGCAGAAAGGTAGCCTCAAAGGATAACTATGGCGCCCACCGGAAATGGCAAAAAAGTTCCTTTTCGACTTGTATTTTCATTCTTTTATCCGGGCTGAAATACTACTTATCTAGTATATTCCCTGCTCCCCTTAACCGCGAACCCCCAGAGCGTAAACAGTGTGTTTTCAAAAGAAGGTTGCTTTCCTTTTTGTTAAACGAATAAGCTAGATATGCGAAATAACGCGCGAACGTAGTTAGTATGTTTCGCTCATATCTATCATTTTCGTAATTTCTGCTATTCTTTGCAGCAGTTTGTCGTCCCATTCGGAATGCATTATTTTTCACAGAACTTTTCCCACAGGTCGTTCTCTACCCCCGTTGCAATAGGTTCCTTTCGCAGGTACCGTCTTTGTCAGAAGTAACCAGGCTGCATGGTTTGCTTCTAGCTTGTATAGTGGAGCCCTTGTGGCTTTCCTAAAGATCAAAAGGTGTTGGAAGGTAAGAAGACCCCCAGTCCTTGCCTTTAAAGGGACACTGAGGAGAAATTGAAGTTGGCTTGTATCGACAGAATACCAGCTCCTGATTGCAAAAACGCCACTCATACTGACAACAAAGCTCTTGTAACGTAGAAAAGAGCAGGAACCAAAATACAGGTATCGCCGCCACAGGCCAAACTCGCAAGTACAAGCGTGATGTTCTAGCAACTCTAGGACCCGAGAAGCCACAAATCACTGAGGCGCAGCCAATGCATGCGCAAATCTCCTTGGCGTCGCCAGATGGCGCCACGTGCCCGGCAGCTACGCGCGCGCCTGAAGCATCGGGACCAATCAGCGTCTGCTCACCGGCGTTAGGGCGGCTCCCGGTATTCCGCTAGCGGTAACAAGGTACACGGTATGCTAAAGGCACTATACTAACGGTGTCTATTTGCGAGAACTTCGTTGACGACTTCGAGAGCGGGACCCATCGTAACGCTGGCAAAAGGCCGATGCGAACGTAAACGAAGTGACGGTAGCGACGGCCGCAATAGCCGATAGATGCCTTCAACGTGCGGCCAGCGGTAGCGTTTTTTTCGGCTGCTGCTAGGCCGCACTGCTGGCTGCCAGAAATTAGAGTTCCTGTATATGCTAGGAACTCTACCAGAAATCACGGAGTCTGCGTCACGTCATGTGCACGTCATGTTTCACGTCACTTAGTCCTGTGTCGTCATAGGAGAATCCCAAGTTTGAATCAGAGCGGCGGGAAAAACTTTTTCAACTTAGAATCCAAATGTCTTAGAAATAAATGCATCTTTCGCTGCCGGCCAAGTGGCAACAAAGCCATGACATGCCGAACTATCGGATTTTGCTATAAAAAAAATATTAATACTGCTCTCCTCACTGTCCCTTTAACAACCCTTTCAGCTTCAGGGAAGCTGTAAGGGCTCCACTGTACGAGCTAGAAGCAAACCATGCAGCCTGGTTACTTTCGACAAAGACTGTATATGGGACGCCCGCTTCGATAGTCGGATACAATTTAAAGGTGCACTGAATGTTTGGTTTGGTTTGGTTAATGGGGTTTAACGTCCCAAAGCGACTAATGCTATGAGAGACGCCGTGGTGGAGGGCTCCGGAAATTTCTACCACCTGGGGTTCTTTAACGTGCACTGACATCGCACAGTACACGGGCCTCTAGAATTTCTCCTCCAAAGAAATTCAACCGCCGCGGCCGGGATCGAACCCGCGACTTTCGGGTCAGCAGCCGAGCACCATAACCACTGAGCCACCGCGGCGGGTGGTGCACTGAAGAGGAATCTGGACTCGTCTTCTTGCTGCGGGAACTTACACGTTCCCAGCATTCTCAGAAACTTCCCATTTATTGTCCCGTGCGGCCGATTGCCCTAATTAAATCGGATTAACGTCCGGCTCCAGCCTTTTTTTTTTTTTAATTCCCCACATACGGTGGGAGGAGTCGACCAACGCATGGAGTGCCTTGCAGGCGACGCGTGGCGACATTGCTTTCGCTTTTATTTCGTTTCTTTTAGGTTTCCGGGAATAAATAGGTCTAGTCAGAGACTACTGATATATTTGTCGATGCTAGAAGCGTGTCCCACCAGGCATCGGGTCCAGGATCACCGCCGCATTGCCGAAGGAGGAAGGAAACGTGGGCCGGAGACGGGGAGTAGGGGAAGTGAAGGAAAAAACTGTATTCACATAATTTACATTATTTACATAGAGCGGGGCTGAGAATGGCTCTCAGTGGAAGGGCAACGTCTTCGTCAACCGTAGTCGACTGGAGCTAGCAGGCTTCTCTCGGCCACACTCACGGCCGAGTTAAATATCGTCCGGTTTCCCCAGATCCCTGGCTGGGGAAAAATGGTCGACGAGCACTGTCCAATCGGATGGACCGAAGGGGACCTCCTTGTTACCGCCCACGGCTGGGCAGGTGCGAGCTTGTCCACTCTGTCGCAGCTGGGTCGAAGAGAGGGGAAGATTGCTGACTCATCCAGCCCCGCGGGGAAAGGAATCTCCTGAAGTCTTTCAGCAGGGGAATGAACTTGCCTCCCCGCCGATTGCCCAGAACGCGAGTCGGGGACACAGAATTCTTCAATTATCCGCCAGCGTGACGGCGCCGCCAGGTCGCCTCCGCATTCACGGTGGTTGCTCGGACAATAGCTCCTGGGCCTCGCCTGCCTTCGTCGCCGCTGCACTCCGTTCAAGGAATTTCGCTGGGGTTTTGGCTGACAATGGCCTTTGACATCCCTGCCACACTAATCCGCTGAGGCTCGGAGGGGCATTCCAAGCTTCTCACTTCCCATGGTCGTCGCGAGGTTGTCGACCTTGGCGATTGTTCACGGTAGCGGCTTGATCGGGCCCACGTGGTCCGAAGTGGACACAGGTGTGACGGGAACACACAAAGAGAACCGTCATTTTTCATTTCTTGACTTGGTCAGTGACCCAATTTTCCTTTGTGAATAAATAACACAAAGGGAGTTAAAGGGGGGGGGGGGGGGGGGGGGTAGAAACACAACAGCACGTCCGCCGCCCGAAGAGGTCTCGTAGTGGTTGCAGCCAACGCTGCTGCGCGCAGAGACCTGGAGTTGTGTCCGTTCGGCCTTTGGTCACAGCTGGGCCCAAAGGTTCTTCTTGCTTCGTTGACAGCTGTAACGAGCTCAACCAGCAAAGTCCAAAGCCCAACAAGCAGAAAGCGCCAAACCGACTTTAAGAACTGCCAAGCTGTTTTCAGTCGACAAAGTCTGTTTAGAGAAAATGAGCTGTAGCGTGAAATTTACGTCCTCCTCCGAAAGTTGACATGTTTGACCAAACCAGAATACACAGAGCTTGTTTAGCCAAAAGGGAGGAAAATTTCCTAAAATTTTGGGGGGTGCCGTAGCACGGTGTATGTCACAGAAAGCCACCGCCCGTGAGAGCACAAAGGGAAGGTGGAGCCGCTGAACACACATACAAAACAGACAAAAATGATTCCCGCTAAAGCAAAAACAAAATACAAATTTGCATAGCGGAATAACGTCTGGGGAGTCAGGAAAGGGCATTACACGGGAAAGCTTCGGCTGAGGCCATCAGCGTTTCCATTACCTCGCACTTTTCTGCAACGCATGTAAACTGAGTCCGGCAATGCCAATCTCCAAATTTTCGCTCTCATTTCGCATAGGAGAGTGATATGAACAAAAGACAAAAAACAAGCATTAAACCCAATATGAGATTATGCGTCATATCTGCCCCTTGCGCGGCCGCGGTCCGACAGCTGCTTTAGCAGATGAGACATTGCATAATGCTAGGAATTTCAGCTTGCATTTCTGTACAGGAGAGTTAAATGAACAAAAAGAAACAAGCAATAAACTGAACAGGATTATTCCTCGAAACCGTCCAGAAACAGCGTTACGATTAGAGGAATTTACTGGTTCCTATTCTTCAGCCGCCCTCTGCGCGGCCGCGGTCCGATAGCTACTCTAGCAGGTGCAAAATTACACAAGGCTAGGAACTTCCGCTTGGGACCCTGCACTGTTCTTCGTCCAAGTCTCGCGGTTCTGAAGTTTAGCTGCTCAGAAAGCAGAATGCGAGAAGGGAGTGAACGAGTGCGAATGCCGTGCCAGCGAATCTGCCTCTCTCGGATTGGGTTCGCGCGTTGCGTCCCCTTAGCTTGTGTTCCCTTCAAGCGGCGCGTGCGAACTCTTGAGCGCTGAGGTGCCAAATTGGGGCGGGTAACCGGTTGTCCGGTTTTCTGTGCAGCAGTCAACATGAGGCGCACTTTCCCCTTCATTAACATTCCCCGTTTGGCCACCTCATTACGCTGCCGCTCTGTGGAAACCCTCGCTGTTGGTTTGCGGGGCGCGTCACTAGCCATTGCGGAACCGTCACAGGTTAAGTCGTCGGCGTTCGCCTCTTTGTCCGTTTGTGATCCAGCCTGCTCTGGCTCACTACCGTGAGAGTTTATAAGGCCTACAGGGTCACGTTTGCCCTCTTCACCCGCGTGCTCTGCTGGCGCTGCGAATTCTCGAGCCTTCGAAGTGGTAAGGACCTGCGCAGCGTTATCTCCAAAACAAAGGCCCTTTTCTTTGGGCAGCATATCCGAGCGATTTGAGGAAATCGAGTGATGCTGCTTAGGCAGGTTTTGGGAGATGGCTGTCTCGGTCAGACGCACCCCGAGCGGGCTCTCGATCGCGACGCGGGCAGTAAGTTGGTCGTTTTCGATACCTTTCCTATCCTTATACTGGCGGTACAGCAGGCCAGAACGGAGCTGGAAAGGTATGTTCTTCCGTGACACACCTATGTCACTTTGGGGACTCAACTTGCGTTGAGATTGGTCTTTCTCTTGCTCAGCGGTGAACGTTTCTCTGTCCACACGAAGGAGTTCGAGAAAGCCATCCGAGTGGGGTAACACAAGATTGGAATTCAATTCCTCACCTAGCTCCAGGTCATCACTTGCGTCTGATTCGGAAGACTCACTATCGCCTGCACTACTATCGGTACTCTTTACCCCTGTGCTAGTAGTGAGTAAGTCCTGGGCTGGCTCGTCATGTGGTAACGCGGAGCCGTCACAGCTTAAGTCGCCGGCGTTCGTCTCATCGTCTGTTTGTGACAAAGCCTGCTCTAGCTCATCACCGTGAGAATTTACAGGCTTCGAGCTTACAGGTTGAGGTTTGCCCTCTTCAACCACGTGCTCTGCTGACGCCGCGACCTCACGAGCCTTCGAAATGGTAAGGACCTGCGCAGCGTTATCTCCAAAACAAAGGCCCTTTTCTTTGGGCAGCATAACCAAGCGATTTGAGAAAATCGAGGGTTGCTGCTTAGGCAGGTTTTGGGAGACGGCTGCCTCGGTCAGACGCACCTCGAGCGGGCTCTCGATCGCGACGCGGCCAGTTGGCAAAGAGACGCTGGTTTCATTGGAGCATAACTGAATTTCGGGTGTTCGGTCGCGAGCGGCTGTAGTTCCCTTATCGCTGAACTGATCTTTGTTTCCAGGCAGCGATGAGGCGCATTCCTCGCTTACAGTAGAACTTTCATCTGTCGCTTTCAGCGCGCGACTGCTTTCGGGAGGACTACATCTCGGCGCTGCGCCTACACCTTTCTGGGTTGCAAGGCCAATCTCTGCGGCATCCCGCTTTTCAGCTAACGCTGCGCTCTGGCTTGGAGCGCCACAGTCGCTGTCAGGTGACTGACAACGACGCTCTGTGCCGTAGATTATCGCGTCAACTTCCCGACTGCCACTGTTCTTCTGAGCAATTACATTGTGCGTAGCTGACCAAGCGAGGCTCTTTGGCTGGTCACTGACGCACTGACGGGAGCGCGGCCCGCTGCTATCACTTCGGCTTTTAGACTCGGTCTGTACGCGAATTCCGAAGTATCGGAAGAGGGCACTTTTGGCTTTGTCGTAGTTTCTGGCATCCTCATCGGACAGTCGCGCTAATACGGCGCTGACATCGCAAGGAAGGGTGGCCAGCAACATCATTGACCATTCGCCCTGATCTAGCTCCTCCTCCGTACATATGTGTTCAAAATTCGCGAGGAAAGTTCTGAAGCTCTCGCCTCTCTGAAAAGTCCTCAACCGATCTCGGGCCCTTTTCCGTCTGAGAAATTGAGTCGTACGTATGAGCTCCTGCCGTTCTCGTTTTCGTAGTTCCTCGAGCTCAGCGAGTCTCTTACGGCATTGCTCCTGCCATTCTTTTTCAACCCTCTCGACCTTCTCCCTGCGCTCTTTTTCAATTCTGTCAGCCTCCTTCTTTGCGGCTTCCTTGCGGTAAAGGCGTTCTTTTTCAATCCTGTCGGCCTTCTCCTTGCGTTCCTTTTCAACCCTGTCGGCCTCCTCCTTAGCGTTCCTGATTCCCTCCTGAATGACTTCCCAGGTCTCCCAAATTTTGTCACCCTCCTCCTTAGCACCACATTCCTTAATAGCCTCAATCAGCTGCGGCTTTCTGTGACTCTTCCTGGCCTCAATACCCAGCTTTTCACACAGCAACATCAACTCTGGCTTCTTTAGCTTGCTCAAATCCATGGCAATTCCCGAACGAGGACTTTCAAAAATAAGCTGCTACGTGAAATGCTTAAGCGAGCACGTGCAGAAAACAATCTACAGGTAGTGATAAATTTCCAGAGTTATCAAGCCTGGCAGATTCTTAAAGAAAGTCAAGCGCTCACCACTGCTGAAGCCAGGACCAAGCGTGGAAGATCCCACCGCTGCCACCAGTTGATATATTTGTCGATGCTAGAAGCGTGTCCCACCAGGCATCGGGTCCAGGATCACCGCCGCATTGCCGAAGGAGGAAGGAAACGTGGGCCGGAGACGGGGAGTAGGGGAAGTGAAGGAAAAAACTGTATTCACATAATTTACATTATTTACATAGAGCGGGGCTGAGAATGGCTCTCAGTGGAAGGGCAACGTCTTCGTCAACCGTAGTCGACTGGAGCTAGCAGGCTTCTCTCGGCCACACTCACGGCCGAGTTAAATATCGTCCGGTTTCCCCAGATCCCTGGCTGGGGAAAAATGGTCGACGAGCACTGTCCAATCGGATGGACCGAAGGGGACCTCCTTGTTACCGCCCACGGCTGGGCAGGTGCGAGCTTGTCCACTCTGTCGCAGCTGGGTCGAAGAGAGGGGAAGATTGCTGACTCATCCAGCCCCGCGGGGAAAGGAATCTCCTGAAGTCTTTCAGCAGGGGAATGAACTTGCCTCCCCGCCGATTGCCCAGAACGCGAGTCGGGGACACAGAATTCTTCAATTATCCGCCAGCGTGACGGCGCCGCCAGGTCGCCTCCGCATTCACGGTGGTTGCTCGGACAATAGCTCCTGGGCCTCGCCTGCCTTCGTCGCCGCTGCACTCCGTTCAAGGAATTTCGCTGGGGTTTTGGCTGACAATGGCCTTTGACATCCCTGCCACACTAATCCGCTGAGGCTCGGAGGGGCATTCCAAGCTTCTCACTTCCCATGGTCGTCGCGAGGTTGTCGACCTTGGCGATTGTTCACGGTAGCGGCTTGATCGGGCCCACGTGGTCCGAAGTGGACACAGGTGTGACGGGAACACACAAAGAGAACCGTCATTTTTCATTTCTTGACTTGGTCAGTGACCCAATTTTCCTTTGTGAATAAATAACACAAAGGGAGTTAAAGGGGGGGGGGGGGGGGTAGAAACACAACACTACCTACAAATCAGGCCCACGGAAATAAAAATACGCGTGGACTATCTGCTTTCGCCGATCACTACGTATCACTCCGCCGATGGCAGAGCGGCAAGCCGCCACGGGACTGGGTGAAAGGTTTGTCGATTCCTCCCACCGTTCGCGGGGAATTAAAAAAAAAAAAAAGGCGGGAGCCCAACGTTAATTCGATTTAAATTAGGGAAATCGGCCGCACAGGGCAATAATTCGAAGTTTCCAAGAACGCTCGGAGAGTGTAGATCGAGTTCCAGAGGTAGAAATACGAGTTCAGATTCCTCTTCAGTGCTCATTCAACTATGCACTGGAGTTCCGGCCATTTTCAGGACGGCCGAACAGAATTCCTCCGTGACAAAACGTAGACCGCTGTTACAAAGCTTCTCAATTGTTACATAAACAAGAAGATAATCTGGAGACGAAATTATATATTTCAAATTACACATTTCAATACATTTCATCAAGGCTAGATCACAATAACAAAGTCGGAATTCCATTTTACAAAAACATGTTTCAGTCATTCCTTCCGCGCACAGCTGCTGAGTGGAATCACCTTCCTGCATCAACCGCTGCAATTGCTAACAACCAAAGCTTCAAGACAGCATTAGAAAACACTGTATAAGTAGGAGCTTCTATTTTTCTATTTTTTTGTTGTTGTTTTCTGTACGAGCATTTTGTTTGCTTGTTTTTCACTGTACTGCTGCGCTGTATGTTGTGTATTATATACTATTAACCAGCACACCAAGAACCCAACAGCTAATATTGTATAACTAGGAGCCATAATTTTTGTATGACTAATTAGTCTGCTGCACTGTACATTTTTTTTTTCTTGAAATTTATGTGACCACTCCCCTCTATAATGCCCCTGAGGGTACACGAAATAAATAAATAAATAAGCTCAAGAACTGCGATGCCTCTGGCTTGTTTGATATATACATTCAAATATTAAAAGTTGATTTCGTTTACTGTTGTGACTTAACAGCGGAGTAATACAGGACGCCGTGCGCCATGACTGAACGTTACCAATTGCTGATTTGTTTTGTTTTTTTTAGTTGTATTCTACTATAGAGCCAACACGGGAGCACGCGGTTATATACTGAAATGTTTGGGTGGTAACAGCGCGAAAAAAAAAAAAACAAGGACGAAGGAGGAGACGACACGACGGGCGCAGTATACGTTGAAGCACAGGTGTGCAGCGCGTCACAGCAGAGTGGCGTCCGCATTTTTGCGCAGGTGCAAAAAAAAATGCGGAAATCATGGCAGTACCCGTGTTGCCTGCTCGCTGGTTCGTATATATCCAACATGTGACGCATAAGTGTTCACTCTAGCAGAGGACGACCTGACAGAGTGAGCACTTATGCGCCTGTGTCCTCCAATATTTTTCTTTTTTTATGCAAAAGAAATATACGTCCACGATAATGTATGCAGTGACCCCACGCTACAGACGCCTGAAGCCTTGGCCGGCGCCACAGAAACAGAAATATGCCAGTTCTGCGCCGACAGTCACTGTGGTAAAATTTGCCACAGTGACAGTCGGCGCTTGCAGTACAAGAATTTATTCACTCAAATCACTCAACATATTGAACGACTGAAGAAGTAAAAGACTGGAAATCAGATTTCTAATTCAGTAGGCACCCTTACACGCTTGTCTTCCCACTATTTCTTTCCCAAACCAGGAAAGTTCGCTCAGATGCAACAGAGAAGGATGCGGGGAAGAAAAATCTCTGCCTCTCCCGTAAACGAGAGTAGAGTAAGCATGAAATGTTTACGGGCCTAATGTCATCTCAGTGGACACCCGAACCGCACCGTACAGGAAGGGAGGAACGCCACCACCCGTTCAGCGCGATGCCTTGCCATTTGAACGCAAGGTTTCTTTGAGGAAAGGAAATGGCGCAATAATTCTCTGCCATCTCGGTGGACACCCGAACCGCACCGTAAAGGAAGGGAGGAACGCCACCACCCGTTCGGCGCGATGCCTTGCCCTTTGAACGCAGCGCTTCTCCCCCGGATCACGTATGACAACGAAGTGTAACATGGCATTTATGTGCTTTTTGCACGCGTTATTAGAAATCGGAAATTATAATTCCGTGCATTATCAAACCCACAGCTCCACTGATATCTTGATAAACATTGAGAAGGCAGCTGGCAGCAGTTATTTTTTGTCTCGTTTGGAGACCAACCGGCGCTTGCATGCCGGTCGTGTAGGAGGGCTTAGAGAGACTCGTTAAGTCTCGTACGGTGCCCGGATGTTCTCGTTTTAGAGCCCGGATGACTGGAATTCAGTGCCCGGATGAGTGGATTTCAGTGCCCGGATGACTGGATTTCAGTGCCCGGATGAGTGGATTTCAGTGCCCGGATGAGTGGAATTCAGTGCCCGGATGAGTGGATTTCAGTGCCCGGATGATGGCTCTCGGTCTCGGCGTGACGTCACCACACTGCCGACAACGGGAGCTAAAAGCATTTCATGCTTAAAAAAACGCAGCACGATGACGATATGTGGGTAATGCGTCATTACGGCGCAACTGTTGCTGGTGATCGCTGCGACTGAACTAAGTTTTGTCATTATGTATTCTTACGCTAACTGAGTTATTAAAGTGGCTTTCGCAGCTGGATCTTGGCGACGCCGGCGCTGCGCATACGATTACCGGGTATCGAAATCGTGCAGCGAGCTTCACGGTATACTGTCCAGATCTCCACCCTCTGCCGCGTTTTTCCCGATGACTACTCACGACCACTACGCACAGACGTCTGAGAGACGTTTCGAAACGTTTGGCGGCGTCTCAAACGAGCCCGCGCGCCTAACCCGATGACAACGAAGGCTGCACAATACGGCCCGCAGGCGCACTCGAGGAAGAGCTACGCATGGTCACGTGATCACGGGTGAGCGCGCGTCCCAGGCGAAGGAGACAAAGGTAACACGAGGCACGGCGTAGTCACGTGACCTGTCTGCACTATCACCACCACCGACAAAGCCGATCGACCCACAGACGAGCCATCGAAAGCTTCGCCGTAAAATAAAAAAAAAAGAAAGGAATGCAATACAGAAGCAACACGGAAAAAATTTTACAAAGCAAGTGGGTAGATTTGCCAGACGTAAACAATAGCGAGACTATGCGCCTCCAACAAAATACTGCCGGGAACTAACCCGCGGAGCTAAACGTTAACCCTTCGTTAACGTTAACGATGCGCCTATAAAATGCCTACCGCAGTAAAGAGGTTCCGAGCAGTTAACGTGTAAAGCGACGTCACACGTGGCTGACAGACTCTGGCCGCTTTTTTTTAACTAGACACTATAAGGCCATCATGCGCCAATCTCGCGTTTGGCCCATGATGACCTTAGTTGCCTATGTGCCATAAAAGTCGACACAACGCAACTTGATACTTCCCTTCCCTTCCAAAGGATGCAAAGTTCAATCCTTTTGCGGAGCATCCCAAGTGCAAAAGACAGCAAGGACCAGATCAGTGCATAGCGAATGCAGCCCAAACTTAACCAGAAGCAGTACTCGTTGCGCCGCGCGCTCCTTGAATCATGCTTGGCAACACAGCTGCATGGCTACTTGGCATTACTCATCCGCCAGCTGCTCGCATCGCGCTTGCATCGCAGCCGCTTTCTCTTTCCAAGTGTCCGTCACGTCGGCCTTTGCCGCTCATCCTCGGCTAGAGTTTCCCTGATGTTCGCACCTCGTGGGCATCTCTCCCTCACCGTCACAGGGGGAGGGCCCTCGACACTGACCCCGAGGAACGCGGACCCAGATACGGGTCGTTTACATAAACGATCGCTCTCTCTCTTTTTCTCTGGAAACACCCGATACCGCTTGGCAAGAGGCGGCTCTTTACAGACGAACGAGTATATCAAATGCGCAGATCAACTTTCCGCCTAGTTGTGCGAAACCTACGTCATAGTTACTCAAGCGATGATGTACGCAATATCAGGCCACACGAAAGACGCGCGCAGTGTGTGCCGCTGTTGTCTCAGGCTGCCAGCAGCTCTGTTCAAACACACTTCGATAAAAGGAATGATTGCTTCCTCTATCGCGCAAAATTTACCCTCGCCCCATGCCGGGCGTTATCGCTGCGGCTTTTCCTGGAGTTCGCGGGAACGGCTCACGAGGGGCATATTTTCTCGGAAGAGAGAGAGGCATAGGGTTCCCACACTGCAAAGGAAGGGTCAAATGCAGCGCGCCGTACTAGCACGAGAGTTGAGGGTCGCCTGCCGAGAGAACAGACACCCCCCACTGAAGCCGGCAGTCGGCCTGCGCTACGCACGAGTTTGCTTCAAATGAACGAGGAGCCTTTCCAGAGGACAGCTGCATGCGCATATTCGAGCCTGTTGGCAAGACATGATTCCACGAGAGAATAACGTCCACAACACTGACGTCCACTTGGAGTGACCATGCTGGCCTATACGTCCCAGCATGTTCGCTCGAAGTGGGGTACTCAGTACCCCACTTTCTGCCCCCAACGGCGCCAAGATACAACGGCCCGCAGCTATACGTAACCAGGCTGACCAGAGGCTGGTCGGGACAGTTCCGTTCGAAGGGTTCACTCCTGCGGCCGTTAAGCGAATCGCGTCCCAACGGCACAGGTAGCCTATGAGAAAGATACCGCAGGCCGTGGAGACAGCCTACGGTACGCCGTGCAGATAAACTGCGCGCTCTGTCGCACTGACCATGCAGCCTCGGAAGTGGTTCTCCGATTTAGACTTGCAGAGGTGACCAAGCAATTCAATTCAATTCGCACCTTCACTGCGGCGATGGCTCGAGGCTGCAGAGGGTTAGGAGTGGGGGACTGGGAAATTCAGTGGCTGGCACCACGAAGCGTTGTCACGACCCAACTTGAGACCCGCGATGATAACGGTGGCGGATTCAACAGCGGAAATTTCGAAAGGTCGTTTGACCCCAAGATGACCCCACCAAAAAGAATGACTAGCTGGGAAATGGTCGATGGAGCTCTTCCCACGTTTCGGCTCGGTGCCAACGACCTTCCCTTCTAGAAGCGACCGACGATACGACAAGGGAAGAAAGGAATTCACCTCGTCTGAGAAGACCCGCAACGAATCAGAGGAAGCCAGCGCAGCTGCGGCCGCGGCGCCATCATGCCCCACCTGTGTTCGATGGACACGAGCTGCCAACAGTATGGTTGCCTCGCAGTGCGAAAGAGCTGCAGACTTACGTTTCCTCCTCGCCAGTTCCCACGGGTGGACTCTACAACAGGTGTCTTCGTTTGCTGTGTTGTGTAGTGCCGATCTTTGTGTCGCGATGACTATCCGCCTGGTGAAAGGGCGGAGCCTTGGGCTATTTAACCTGCGCTCAAAGTGAGCACGAACGCTCTGAACCTTGGGTAATAGGTTCATCCAGTGGCTCTGAACCTTGGGTAATAGGTTCATCCAGTGGCTCTGGGCCTTGGGTAACAGGCTCATCCAGTCGCTCGACGCTTTGAACTCTTAAATTTTGTTTCTATGCATTTCTGCCTTTCATCATGCAAATAAGTGTCTAAAAAAAGTGCCATTAAACCTGCTTGTTTTCGTATCCCCAACCTTCGAAGCTTAAGACCTGTTCCTCATCCCGGACGAGCCCCCTTGGTGACGCAACAACTGGCCACGCTACCCGAGCCGTAACAACTGGTTGCCAGCGGTGGGATGCCGCTACACGACTTACAACAACTGGTGGCAGCGGTGGGATGCTGCTACACGAGCAGTAACAGCGTGCAGTGTCTCTCTATGCCGACCGCGCGGCCGAATCCAGGATTCATATGTCAACATCCAAGTTGGACGGTGCTGTCGACTGCTAACTAGCGTGTGTTCTGTCGCCTTCTCTTGTCGTGTGTGTGTGAATTTCGCTAGTCAATATGTGTGATACCGACTATCAACTAGCCCAACTTAAAGCATTAGCAGTTGCTAACTCCAGGCCTGGGCAGTCCCAAGCGAGGTGACGTACCGTTGGGGTCTCTTGCTGTCTGCATGCGCAGCATCTGACTGGTGGTGACGCCTCAAGAGGGGCGTCGCTATCGTGTTCCGAGCGTCGGGCCGTTCTGCGGCCACGGCGGTGCCAGCGGGCGACGACGTCGCTGAAAGCATACCCAGATCGCGCCCGCTTGAGGAACACCTGAGCACCTCGTGGAAGACCAGGGGGCGTGGGGTCATCACCTTCAGCAGTCTTGGAGAGAAACTCCTTTCGTTTTGCAGTGGCTCGCCAGCTCACGTGGGCCCGTTCGTTTCCAAGACGCCCCTCATGTCCTGGGATTCAGAGTATAGTTAAGGTGGCTCCAGAATATCTCTGTAAAGCCGCACTTGTATGTTGGGTGTCGCGCGCGGTGGTGTGGCTTCTCGGTGGACCGATGAGGCACCTGAGTTCTTCGGTGCATTCTGTCAGTGTGCAAATTCATTAACTTTTATCAGGTTGGACGGTAATGGCAGTTATTCGGTTCGCTATAAGGGGGAATGCGCATATTGGCCATTCTCTCCTTTACACTCACAGACCCCTGGGAGTCCTCATGCCACTCCTGGGGCGCAGTGGTGCAGCGGTCAAACGATGCGCCACTGCCCTGCCATGGCAGCCGCTGCCAACAAGGGGATTTGGATTGCATGCGTTGGGTCGCGACCCACGTTGCTCTTCCCGAGCAGCCTCTCGCGATAAACTGAGCTCCTTACGGACACGGTGGGCAGGTTGCTAGAATATATATGTGCAGGGCAGGTAGCACACCACCCGGTGGGCAGGTGAGCAGCCTGCCACAAAGCAGGCTTCAGGCAGACGAAAACAGAACGGCGAAATGCGGGGAATGCCCATTATAAATGCTAGAGCACTAAAAAGGAAGATAATTGCGAGGACACTTTGGCAACTAAAGTGTTGAGAGGCGACAGCCGAGAACACTATATGGCGTGACGACATCCGGTGGATGTGACGTCACACCGGCCCCGTGGCTATATATCGACACCTAAATTGTATATCTGTTAATTACGCTTAATTACACATTTACTTCCGGTGGATGTGACGCCACACCGTTCCCGTCGCTATATCGACGTCCGCGCTTTTCGACGCAATTTCGACATTTCTGCCTATAATTAATTAACTAACTAATCTACAGTCATCAGACTCGGCTTCTAGGTTCACTTCGTGACCTTCTGTCTGAAGTAACCGTTGTTTTTCTTTTATCGTTTTTTTGTTCCCGAGTTGAACCCGTGTGACACGTTTCGTTAACGGACGACAGTATGAGCCATTAAAGGCTTTCGCCTTAAAAGAAAGAAAACGGGGCACGAGATAGGCGACTCCAGAGCGTTACGTTCTGTCCGGCCCACATCCTTCAGAGCCACGAGCCGCCCTCCACTTCAGTGCGTCTCAACCACCGTGGCCTCAAGTTCGCGTTCTCGAGCCTGGATATCCCGCCTTTTTCACAAGATGCGGAGCCCTCCCGGAAGTGCGCGAGTATTCGTCTGCTATCCTTGAAACTGGCTGAAAACAAGCGCTGGGCGATGCACACGATATCCGCTTCCACGAGGCGCCAACTGCGCGTACGTAGTGGCAGGTGCGGGCTTGCCAGCTGTCACCATCAGTCGCATGGTCCATTACTTTCACCAGTTGCCAGCATAGAATGCGCATGCGCACTAGAAACTGGCAGTCTGTTTTGAACTTGTGTAGCTTGGGAGAAGGTAGAGTAGGAGAGGCGTGCGTGCGCAGACACGAACCAGTCGGTCGAGCGACACACTCCGAACAGAAAGGAGTAAAAAGGGGAGTAAACTGTCCTCTATGACACTCTAGCGCTAAAGAGCGCAAATAGAGGTCACCTTACACCCTTTTTGGTTTGGTTTGGTTTAGGGGGTTTAACGTCCCAAAGCGACTCAGGCTATGAGAGACGCCGTAGTGAAGGGCTCCGGAAATTTCGAACACCTGGGGTTCCTTAACGTGCACTGACATCGCACAGTGCACGGGCCTCTAGAATTTCTCCTCCAAAGAAATTCTAGCCGCCGCGGCCGGGATCGAACCCGCCTCTTTTGGGTCAGCAGCCGAGCACCGTAACCACTGAGCCACCGCCGCCGCGGTGGCTCAGTGGCCCGTGTGCTGTGCGATGTCAGTGCACGTTAAAGAACCCCAGGTGGTCGAAATTTCCGGAGCCCTTCACTACGGCGTCTCTCATAGCCTCAGTCGCTTTGGGACGTTAAAGCCGAACAAACCAAACCAACCAACCTTTTTACCCCCATATAGGCGTATTTCTGTTCAGAGTGCATGGTTCTTCATACGGAAGAAACTGCTACGAGGAATAGTTAAACAGCCGCTAATCTCGGCATCTCAGTGCGACATCTCGGCATCTCAGTCGTCTCGTCCTCTGTCTGTGTCCGTAAGCGCTGGCTTTCAATACGATACGTCACCATCAAGTCGTCCAATCCCAGTTCTCCTAGATCTCAGTGCGAGGACATGAAAATGCGAAGTTTCCCACACACGGGTTCCAAAAATGCTAACGCACGAACAAATATAGCTTCATGCGCCGCAATTAGGCAGGCAATGCCAACTGGCGATGACGATACATGAAAGGTGGTTTCGCTCCAACAGGTGTCACAACGGATGAGGGACGAATCCCGTTTTTCCAGTCCCGAAGCCAAGCGGCAATCGGCTCAAGGAAATTATGAACATAACGCTCGCTTTTATTTGGACAGCGGAGGCGTCCCAAGGGCACTAACACCAGCAGCCAATGAAGGCGCTTTGAAAACGGAACCAGATCCTTCTGAGACAACAGAATGAAGTTTCTTGCGGCATTCGGAGAACAATGGTCTGAGTGGATTGCACCTGAGCGTTCCAGCTCATCGGGCGACTATTGTTCAAAGGTTTGTTCGTGACAACTTCCCGGTGACTTTTCGTGCCCAGGACTTATCTAACCTTGCGCATTATTCTTGACCTTTCCAGCGCTCAGAGGCCGGCCGTCTCCGAGGTCGCACGTTGAGCGGCCGTTCCGCTATCGCACCACCGATTTTAGTCCTAAAGTAGACTACAGTCTGTATCTAAAGTAGTGTTTGCAGCAGTCATCCAATCATGGAGTCATCGATGAGAAAAATGTGTAACTCTGAGAATTATGTTGAAAATCGGAAATAGGAGTTTTCGGGATGCGCTGATTTCGTCAAATATAAATTTCGAAGCTTAAAAATTGAACGCGCGTCGTACAATCGGCGTGCAACGTGCGTCCCCGTCACGGTGATTCGAGTCCGTTAAAGATGTTCATCTCTTCAGCAGATAATTCAAAGCGCGCAGAAACCACAGCACATGAATCGGCACACGAGCATCAAATTTCAAAGTTTGCAAAGTTCGTCCTTGGTCACGAATCTATTTTAGCATTTTACTGCGTGCCTGCTCAACTCTTCACTACACCGCGCGACCATGCACTCCGTGTTACCTGTTCGAGCGTGAGAGAGAGAGAGAGAGAGAGAAAACTTTATTGTCAGTAAGAGGTTGCTGATCTTGGGTTCTTCAGCCGCTCCAGGTGGCCGGCAATTTAAAGGGACAGTGAGAAGAGCTCTATTAATATTTCTTTTTTTAAGCAAAATCCGACAGTTCGGCATTTCATGGCTTTGTGGCCACTTGGCCGGCAGCGAAAGATGCATTTATTTCTAAGAAATTTCGATTCGAAGTTGAAAAAGTTTTTCCCGCCGCTCTGATTCAAACTTGGGATTCTCTTATGACGACACAAGACTAAGTGACGTGAAACATCACGTGCACATGACGTAACGCAGACTCCGTGATTTCTGGCGGCCAGCAGTGCGGCCTAGCAGCAGCCGAAAAGAAAGCTACCGCCGGCCGCACGTTGAAGGCATTTATCGGCTATTGCGGCCGTCGCTACCGTCGCGTCGTTTACGTTTGCACCGGCGTTTTGCCTGCGTTAGGATGGATCCCGTTCTCGAAGTCGTCAACGAAGTTCTCGCAAATAGACACTTTTAGCATACCGTGTGCCTTGTTACCGTTAGCGGAATACCGGGAGCCCGCCAACCGCCGGTGAGCAGGCGCTGATTGGTCCCGATGCTGCAGGCGTGCGCATAGCTGCCGGGTACGTGGCGCCATCTGGCGACGTCAACGAGATTTGCGCATGCATTGGCTGCGCCTCAGTGATTCGTGGTTGTCGTGTCCTAGTGTTGCTAGAACCATTGGTTCTAGCAACACTGTTTTGTCCTATGACGTCATCACACTTGTACTTGCGAGTTTGGCCTGTGGCGGCGATAGCTGTAGTTTGGTTCTTGCTCTTTTCTATGTTACAAGAGCTTTTTTGTCAGTATGAGTGGCGTTTTTGTAATCAGGAGCTGGTATTTTGTCGATGCAAGCCAACTTCAATTTCTCCTCAGTGTCCCTTTTAAGTCTGTCGGCGACCTCCTGAAGCGTGGCTAAACGTGTGCGCTGCCCGTTATTCTTCTACCATCAGGAAATCCCAGAAAAGAAAGATGATCAATTGCATATAACTCTGTGAGTCTGGTGCTTAGTGCTCACAATTTTTCACGCATTTCGCGAGGGCTTTCCTTACCTTGTCGGAGCTAGACTTGTGGTATCTATCCAATACTCCGAGGGATAATCTACACATGATGTATTGTCTGCCTGTTACCCTAAGCAGTCAAAGTAATCAACCAGCATTGCATAACTACGACAATGCTGCACCTTTCTTGCAGTGGAAGCACATAGGCGTCAATACAGCTGTATGTTCCTGGGTGTGATAATACAGGTTCTTCCTTTTCTGTGTAAGATCGCATGACATCCCTCTGCTTTCATGTCCCACCAAGCTAGCAGTGTATGCCTTTGAAGTCACATGCTGCTTCCAAAATGAGACCGACAAGTAAGTAACCTATACACTCCTTCTGTGACACAAACACCGAAGAGGAAGCAGCAGTTCACAGCAGTAATGGAAGCGAAAGAAACATGATAGTGGGGATGAAAGCAAGCGACTGATCTTCTCCTCAGTGACTGCATACCAATACTGCTGGGTAATCAAATAGTTACGCTGTTTTCAAGCTGAAAATGTGTAGCACATGCTGCTTTTACCAAAAATATGAAGGGCACAGTGTTTACTTCCAGAACAGTATCTGGCTGTGCAAACTAGAAAACGGCACAGGAGAAAAGAATGGGCAAGACTTGCAGGGTGGCTTGCTTGGCATGGCCAAGACTTCAAATTTCTTAAGAGCAGGACTTCAAAGTTCTTCGGTGGGTACAAGACGGTTTAATCATGGGTGGGTAATTACAGGGTCTAGAAACAAACCTAGCTGAATGCATATTTTTGATTACGCATGCACTTCTTTACTGCCCATCCATTGTGTTAGACTACAATAGCTTAGTGTGTACTATCCACAAACATGGTACGTTTTGCTTATCACTCCGATGATATCTCACACAACTTGAAGTACACACTGACCTTGGCACAACGTCACCCATGAATGTATAGCTTACGCATGAGCGCCCCAGCAACAAAGCCGTGTCCTTGAAAGCGTCCTGTGTTCTTCTTCTCCTGGTGTCTCGTTCTTTCGCTGGTGAAGTTATGCCTGATGTACACCAACTAGCCCACATGGGTACCTTGTTACCTTGAAAGAACCCTCTACCAGAAAAGACCGACCACTATGATAAGGCTCCTGCCACCTGCTTTCACCTGGCAACTATAACTTTGGTCGGAATGGAATGCGCAGTGAAACAAGCAAGCATGCAAGCGGGCCTTTGACATTTGGTATACCGTGTTCGAAATGCTATAACACTACGTGCACTGTTAGCCACTGTTTACAGATTCAAGCCAAGTTTATTTCTCACTTTTCAGATATAACCCCGCTCTTCTCAATACAGAAGTGGGTATAAATGGTGGCTTGGCATTATAACAATAGCCATGCAGTAGCCAACTGCAACATTTTTTACACGAAACAATTCTTGCAGTGTGACTGGCAATAATTATTTATCGAATCAATTTCGTTAACTTATAACTACCAAGTAATTAATGTGTGCAAAAATGAGGTAGTAAAGCAGATTTTGATGCAAATTATGCGCAGAATGGCACGGCTCATGTCGCTCCAGATGCTTACATGTTGGCGTGCGCAGCAACAGCCTTTCTTCAATCGCAATGCATAGTTCGCAGTCAGGCATGACGGCACAGTCCGCCGAAGGTAGGAAACAGACCCATGTCGGATGTGCGAAACACGAAGCGAACGTGCTTCATATATACATCTCAAACGAAGTAGATTTAAGGCAGCGTCAATTATGTAAATGTTAGCCTCAGTTAGCCTGTGTATGAGATCTCATTGTCGGCGTGAAAATTCCACTGGCAGCGCATGTCCATGTCTCATCGCAGCGTCAGGCTGTAACGCGAGCTACCGCAAGCCGCAGCGATCGCGTTACGTTTTCCTTCGGACACAAAGCGCGTTCCA
The DNA here is from genome assembly GCF_055824585.1 of Amblyomma mixtum. NCBI lineage: Eukaryota > Metazoa > Arthropoda > Arachnida > Ixodida > Ixodidae > Amblyomma > Amblyomma mixtum. Next base: position 179,358,282 of record NC_143012.1, on the reverse strand, counting down.
CGAGTGACGGCATTCGCGCTCAGGTGATGCTCTCGCAACCGCCCGCATAGCGACAGCTCCGCAACCATGCCTCCTCGTGCAGCGGCCGAACGCGGAAGCCGCAACTTTGACAGGGCCGGCGGCTGTGGGACGCCGTTAGCCCAGCACGATGGGGAATAGCGGGCGAAGTACATGACGCTAAACAGGCGAAACGCGTCCCCAGCTTTTCCAACTGAGTACAGCGGCACACGTGATCCAAACGTGCGCCGACGATCAGCTACTGCGACGGCAGCACACGCCGCCTGGGCGCCGGCTTCAAACCCGTACGGGGCCGGCCGGCGTCGCTCACCTTGCAGACCGAGCCGAGACTCTTCTGCTTGCTGGGCCGGCCGATGAGCCGCACCACCACACGGAATCCTCGCAGGGCCATGCCGCGCCGAGTGTCAGCCACTGACGGCCGCCCGAATACGTCGCTGCCGATGAACACGCCCGACGACAGCGTCGATCACAGCCAGCTCTATGACGACCCTCCAGCGCCCTTTACAAAACCATGCTAGCCACGCGACAGCTGCAGCAGAAGCGCGACTGATTATTGCGACGCCAGTGGCGCCCATAGGTGGCGCCAGGCTCCAGTAACGTCATGAACACAAAAGTCCAAAAGCACTGACTTAATTGTTATTCCTTGATTATTTATAGAAACTGCAAGCAATGTTGTCCTGCTAAGAAATCCATATTGTTCTATCTATTTGATTTTTTTTTGTTCAAGAATGCTCCTACCTCTCCCCATGGAGGTAAAAAAAACTAGGAGAGAGTGCGCTCAGCCTCTGCAAGCCATCCTCCTCTGACGCCGCTGCCGAGGGCCCTTTTGCGCACTGGCTCATGGGAAATAGGCCCTCCTCCACAGTTACCAGACTGCTAGCCAGCGGTGCTTTTTAGTGAACGTCCGTGCTCCGAAGTTGCGCAGAAGCGCAGCGCCTGTGTTGCAGCTTTGGCGGAATGCGTACCGAGCTCGAGGTTGTCTGAAGGCTCCACGTCTCAACACTTCTGTTGATTACACTCTTGAGTTTTTGGGTGCACTGTAGAAAACTGCAGGTAAACTTTTTATCAAAGAGTGCGGCCGCGACCTCGTCACTGTTTAACTGTGGTTCATAAAGAGAATGGAGAGGAATTCCTTTCGTCGTTATACACACATACAGAGCGTTTATTTCAGCGCATGCTATAAGCGGAGAACTCGAGAGTAGGCGAAGAAACGAGCCTCTAAAAAAGGGCGCAGCGGCTTCCAGAGCGCTCACGGCGGACGGACGTGTTGAACGAGCGCTCCGGCGCGCTGCGCAAGATTCTATTTCTCGGGCAGGCGGACTTCGGCCCGCCCATCGGCCCGCCGTTCTCCGCTATTCTCGAGGCACTAGTCGCGCCGAATACGCTCGCGCCATGGAGGAAGGCTCCATGCGCTCGCGCACATACGCGGTTCCGACGTGAAATGCAGCAGTGAAGTATGTTCTCTCTCTCGCTGTCGAGAGAGAGTGCCAGCGGCTTTACGTCTGCCCCTGCGCGGGCTCTCCCGGCCCTCGGCGTTAGCTTGTTTGTCGGTTTCGGAGCCGATGCTCGGAGTTGACGCGGTCCTGTGGGCTCACGCCGCTGCTCGTGCACTACCTGGCGAAGTCAAGCCCGCCTGCTCGATGAACGCACAGAGGCTCACCATTGTTCTGTCACGGGTGCGCGCACTGCCGCGAGGCCGGCACTGCAGAAGCGGCACAGCGAAGGAGCATGTGCTCCAATATCTCCACTGCGCCGCAGTCAGCGCACGCGTCGCTTGGGGATGGTGGCCGCTGCTACCGCTGCGGCGAGCGAGCAGTTTGCGCTCACCACGGAGCCGTCAGTTAACACAAGCAGATGGTCGCGCAGTTGCTCGTACAGCGAGAGAGCGAAACCGAAATCCGGCTAAGAGCTACCGCTGCCTTGTCACGTGAGGGCCTATTTCCCATGATTCTTTCCATTATATTTTTTATGACTAGGCTTCACGATTGTGACGTCATGCTCCCTCCTAGTTTTTCTTCCTCCATGCCTCTCCCCAACTGAACCTCACAAGCCGCCATCTTGAGAAGGACCGCGGAGCTACGGCGCTTCAGCTGCTGGCGGTGAAGTGAAGTTAAGTGAAGTTTATTTTTGACATCGATTTGTCAGAGGTGACGGGACAAAAGGCAACTCATTTTTTGCCTGACGTGGCCCCGTCACTCGTTACATTGCTCAGGGGGGTGACAAATTACACAGCAAAGTAAACAAAGCAAAACAAGAAAAGTAACAACATCGCATACGTACTACATGAATTATATGCAACGATCAATGAGTTACACATGATTAACACAGATGCAATGAAAAATGAAGGAAACAACAACGCATAGCTAAAATGTCTATAGGACAAAACAAAAAAAAATGAAATAGCAAACAATGAGATACACAGAATTAACATACAGGCAAGGGGAGAAATAGCACGCAAACCAAAAACAATGACAACCGCATCGCATACCTCCTACGTCTTTAGGACAACAAGACCAAAAATAGCGAACCTGGATATACACCCAGCGAGTAAAAGAAAATAAGCATAATAAAAAAAAAACTAGAAACTGTATGGACACTTTATGGGGAAGACAGGGAGAGAAGGTACATTTTAACATTGTTTTTGAAGCTACGGGGGAACGAGGCTGCTGCAGAAGTTCCATAATACGTGGGTGATTATTAAGTAAATCAGGAATTAAGTAATCAATGTGCTGCATACCATAATTCGTTCTCATCAGAGGCATTTGAAAATGACTATACCTGAAATCCTAAGGTTTCTTGTTACGGAAGTATAAAGCATAAAAGGAAACTGGGTCACGGGTGACTTCATGATAAATATGATATGCAAGCTTTAGTTGAAACAGTCCGTTTATCTTGAGTAAATTATGTTTTAAGAATAATGGGTATGTATGTTCTAGCGGACCTACATCTTCTGTGCAACGCAGAGCTCGTTTTTGCAGTATCTCAAGCCTGCGCAGTTTGTCTTGGTAGTGGTGCCCCAGATTAACAGACAGTAATGTAAATGAGACTGTACTAAAGCAAAACACAACTGACGTTTAATAGAGCTGGGAACCAAATATCTCACTTTATACAAAATGCCTAGAGATCTAGAGATATTTGTGTGAACCTTATTTATATGAGAAGTCCAGCTTAAGTTTTCCTCAAATAGGACACCTAAGAACTTATAAATGGAAACGCGTTCATGGGCTGAGTCTTGGTACTTGACCTGTATATTAAAATTTTCTGGTTTATTTCGCGGCTTAAACATTACGTACTTTGTTTTCCGAACGTTCAATTGCATTTGGTTTATACGGAGCCAGCATGAAAGCTCATGTAGCCAGGTGTTCGCCAAGGTTTCTAGTGTAGATAACTGTTTTCCTGAAAAAAACACACTGGTGTCATCTGCATAAAGTATAATATCGGGTTTATTTAGTATGAGGACAATATCATTAATATAAATTATAAACAGCAAGGGTCCCAGGATTGAACCTTGTGGAACACCATATGCAATCTGTTCTAGAATAGAAGAATGTCCATTAAGGCTTATAAATTGGTCTCTGTCCGTCAGGTAGCTACGAATCAGATTGAGAGCAACGCCACGGATTCCATAAAAAGGAAGTTTATAAAATAGTATTTGATGTTTAATAGAATCAAACGCTTTTCTGAAATCAAGGAACAGACCTAGCGTTAATCGGTTATTTTCAAAATTATTGATCTCCTTGTTTTTAATATTCAGAAGGGCTATTTCAGTTCAGCTATTTGGACGGAAACCAGCGCTGGATTAAGGGGGGATCTAAGGGGGCTGCAGCCCAGGGCCTCACCTCCGACAGCAGGAGAAGGGGCCCATTTATTCTAACTTGCTTAGTATGTGGAACCGCGGGCAACGGAACTTTGAGCGACACGTATGAAGCGAGAAAACCAGAACGAGGAGATGGGCCCCGCCTTAAGTACACTTCGTTTAGCTTAATCATTTGGGGAGAGCTTGTCGAGCTGCAAAAACAGGAATCTCCCGCCACAGTAGGTCGTGCTCCCGCCACCCCGAGGGGCCCCCTTTCTTACGAAGCGATATATGCGCTTGCTTACAGATTGCGGAAAGGTTTTCATGGTTTTCTGTCAATCCCGGCCCCGTCCAGTGGCATCTGAAGGTGTAGTGTTGTAGTGTGTTTGAGAATCCTGGCGTCGGCATAACATCCGTTTTTACAGAGCGGCGAGCCGGAAGTCCCGCCTCACCGCTAAGCATTTTGCTGGAATTGCTTTCATAATTCGGTAAAAATTCACTGATTAACAGTGAAAACCACACATATATCCGCTAATATGCAGTGCAGTGCTAGATGTAAAAACGACTTGCTTTGCTCCCTCTGCATGGCTTACAAATGTAAGGAAATGCAGCGCTTTTGCGTCACAAGTATCATTAGAACAGGGTAGGCAAAAACGAAACCAGAATGCGCAGCGGAATTTGAAGCGGCGTCTACTTGTGCGAGTATCATATACAGACTGTTGAGAAAATAAACGCGCACAGTAGGACGCTTCTCTCAGCTACACGGGTGGATTGTTCGAGTTAGAATTTCGCACAGATATGACATTTGGTCGTCAGAATTATTTTATGCAACACTGGGTTTTCTACTTTAGCATTACCAAATTTAAAAACAAATCAGGCCGTGCTAGCTTCTTGGAAGTCCCACAGTTTCACTTGTGCTCCGGCGGCCACTAGGAAAGCGAAACACTCGTTTATGGGTCTATGTTTAGGTGTATGGGCTTTAACGTCCCAAATCAAGCACGGCTGTCCGGGCCGCCATAGTGGAAGACTCCGGATAATTTCGACCCCCTCGAGTTCTTTAAAGTGCACTGATATTGCATAGTGCACGGGCCTCAAGCATTTCGCCTCCAATGTGACCACCGCGCAATTTATTTATTTTGTTCGTTCTTTTTTCTTGGGATTGGTTTTGTAGAGCCAGGTGATGTCGAATTTTTGAGGAAATAAAAGGCGCAGTAACTGCCTCTCTTCTAGGTGGACACCTCAACCGTGTCTTGAGGGGAGGGAGGAAGGTGTGAATGAAAGGAGAGAAAGTGGTGACGGTTTATTGGTTTACTGGGGTTTAATGTCCCAAAGCAACTGAGGCTATGATAGACGCCGTAGTAAAGGACTCCGGAAATTTCGACCACCTGGGGTTCTTTAACGTGCACTGACATCGCACAGTACACGGGCCTCTAGAATTTCGCGTCCATCGAAATTCGACCGCCGTGACCGGGATCGAACCCACATCTTTCGGGTCGGCAGCCGAGCAACATAACCACTGATCCACCGTGGTGGCAAAAAAAAAAGAGGTGCCGTTGTGGAAAGCTCACGAATAATTTCGACCACCTGGGGATCTTCAACGTGCTCTGAAATCGCGCAGCACACGGGCGCCTTTTTGCATTTCGCCTCCATCAAAACGTGGCCGCCGTGCGGCTTGGTTTGAACCCAGGTGCTCGGCTCAGCGCCGAGCACGCTCACCACTGATCCAGGACTTATATTCTGCTATTCAAATGTGCCCCATGAGCGAAGTAGTAAACGTTCATTGTGTAATCAAATTAATTTTAATAACTTTTAATAATACCCTCTCGGGGCACTAATCCACGAGTGTTTCTATTTCCTAGCCGCTGCCAGAGCACCCAGCTCAACTGTAGGAAGCTAGGTACGTCAGCCAGATTTTCTTTAACGCGTTAGCATTAAAACAGTGCTGCGAACAAAAAAACCATCCGTTGGCTTGTATACGGTGTCACTGAAAGAGGAGAGTAGGCGGCGCGCACAACGCGATCCAATTCAGCCCCGCAGGTGGTCGATCGGCTCACGTGGCTCTTCCGTGGCGTTCGGCGCTCGGCCACAGACGGACACGTGTCGCGCGCTCCAAGAGTCGCGTTGTGTTCTGTGCGCTGTAAAACTAATGCTACTGCGTTACTGTTGCATGAATCCTATTGATCGCACTTCATTCTTTTTGATTAGGTGGAATTACAATGAAACATGGCATATATTCCAGTAGTGTAGCAGGGGGGTCAGGGGAGGGAGAAGGGGCCCATATGCGCATTAGCCCAGGGCCCCCATTTTTCTTAATCCGGCCCTTACGGAAACCATATTGCTGCCTCACAAGAAGCTCTCTTTCAATACAGAACTTACTTAGGCGTGATTTGATCACTTTCTCAAGCACTTTAGAAAATAATGGCAGTACTGCAATAGGTCTGTAATTGTTAATATCATCATGCGCACCACCTTTATGCAAAACCACTACCTTTGCAATTTTCATGCTGTTTGGACAGATTCCTGTAGCTAACGAGCTATTGCATATATGCTGCAGATGAAGAGATATGAGGTCAATAACAGATGCTATAGGCAGAGCCTTGATATCATCGTTCCCTGGGGCAGCATTTTTGCTTAAAGAGCTAAGAGAGCAAATAATTTCAAGCTCACTGCATGGAGTCAGGAACAATGAATCAACCACACTAGGAGATATGTATTTGTCAAGTCCATCAATATCTACCACCTGTTGTGTCGTAGCCCCGGAGTTTACAAAATGAGTGTAAAATTTATTGGCCAAACAAGTGTCCTTATACTCAACACCATCAATTTTAAGAACGTTAGGTATCTTGTTGCTAGTTTTTCCAATAATGTCTTTGAGGCAGTTCCATACCTTTTTAGTATTACTGGAGATGGCTTCAAACTTTTGCGTGTAGTATTGAAACCGAGCCTTCTTAATCTGAACTGAGCTTGTTCCTGGTTCGTTTATATTCAGCTAAGAGATCAAGGTTCTTTGACCGAACAAACTTGTCGTACAGTTTATCGCGTGCCTTTATTCTTTTATATAACTGTTTGGTTACCCAGGGTTTTCTGGATTTCTTGCAAACTTTGACCGGCTGCAAAGGAAATGCTCTATTATAACTTTCCTTTACCTTAAGTAGGAAAATATCATAGGATAAACTCGGGTTTTCCTCCGAGTAAACGTCATCCCAGTTTGTCGCTTCTAACCCAGTACGGAACGTAGCTAGCGCCCCAGCACTATAATTACGATGAAAGATTGGAGCGAACCGGTTACGACCACCCCTTCTTTTTGCCCATGGAAAAAAACAGAATATGGGTAGATGATCGCTTAGTGGCAGTGTTAAAATTCCTGAAATAGTTTCCTCGTTACTATGGCTAGTTATGCACAGGTCAAGCAGTGTTTCTGTGTTAGGTGTTATCCTGGTTGGTGCATTTATAACGTTACAACAGCCAAACGACTCGATGGTATCCCGGAAACGTAGGCAAAGAGGGCTTTCAGATGACAGATCAATGTTGAAATCACCAACACAAACAATAGGTACATTGAGAAGTAAGGCATGTTCGAAAATACTAGAAACAAAATTAAAGAAGTCATTGATATCACCAGAAGGTGGACGATAAACTGAAGCAATTAGGGTCCCATGAACTATTACGGCGACAGACTCATAGTGGTCTAAAGCACTGTCTGGAGGTTCTCTCGCCTAATGTGACTGACTGACGTCTGATTGATTGATTGATTGATTGATTGATTGATTGATTGGTTGATTGATTGATTGATTGATTGATTGATTGATCGATCGATCGATTGGCATTGAAAAATAGGAACGTCGTAGTTCCTTTCGACAAATAGGTGCTAAGCGCGTCAAGGCACACCTGTTTTTTTTCTTTTACTTAAGAATTATTTCCAAGAAACTAAGCGATTTTATCGCATGGCCCACCATATACTGCCGATTCGACAAACTTCTGCAGCAAAATCAGCCGTCGTGACGTTATACCCTCACTCTACAGCGACGAACAAGGTCGAGTGGCCCTTCTTGCCTGTCTTTCTGCGCTCCTTTTTTAGAGCCTTTTCTGTGTTGACAGTGTTGAACCAAAACCGGATAGAAAGGATATTTTCAGAAGCGTCTTATTCTATATTCATTGCAGCCGCGGCAGACAGAGAGGCGTGTCTGCGGGGGAATAATTAACGCTGGCAAATCCTTCAAATGGATGTAGACATGTACGAGGTCTGTTAGAAAAGTATCCGACCTTATTTTTTTTTTCGAACACCTGATGGGTATGAAACAAGCGCGCTTGAACCAGCAGACCTTGAAGTGTCGTGCGCATGCACGAATTTTTTCCCGCCTGTCGATAGCGTCAGTCGTTGGGAGGCAGCGTTTGAGTGAGGCAGTGCGCAGTGCTCTCGTCGGTTTTTTAGTGCAAGCAAAATGGCGGTGCGACAGGAGCAGCGCTAATGCATCAAATTTTGGCCAGAAACGTGGCGACAGCCAATTGGAAACCATTCGAAATATTCAGACGGGTTTCGGTGACGATGCTTACAGCAGCACACAAATTAAGCAATAGTAGTACAACTGGTTTAAAGGTGGCCGCACATCGGTGGAGAGCGAGCCACGCTCCGGTCGGCCATCAACATGCCGAAATGGCCAGATCATTGCCGAAGTGAACGCTCTGGTGATACGGGACCGTCGTGTGGCTATCCGAGAAATTGCGGAAGAGGTGGACATCAGTAGTTTTTCTGCACATTCCATTATCACCGAAGATTTGGCCGTGAAGAGAGTTGCGGCGAAATTCGCGCCGAAGCTGCTCACGGTGGAGCAAAAGCAGCTTCGTGTTGAAGTCTCACAGGACACGCTGGATTCCACAAACAGTGACCCCGACTTCATCAACACCATAATCACTGGTGATGAGTCTTGGGTGTACGGGTACGACCCGGAAACCAAATCCCAGTCGTCACAGTAGAAGCATTCCACGTCCCCGCGACCAATGAAGGCCTGCCAAATGGTCAGCAATGTCAAAAGTGATGCTGACTGCTTTCTCGGACTCTCGCTGTGTGGCAAACAACGAGTACGCACGCCCCAGGGTCCAACAATGCTTAAAGAGTACAACAGGGATGTCCTCCGTCGCCTACGTGATGCTGTGCGGCGCATGAGACCGGAGTTGCGGTCAACTGGAATTTGGCGCATCCATCAGGACAATGCTCCTGAACATTCTTCGCACTCGATTGAGACTTTTTTGGCAAAAAACCAGACTATTGTAGTTCAACACACTCCTTACTCTCCTGGTAAGGCCCCCTGCGACTTCTGGCTGTTTCCCAAAATCAAAAGGCCATGGAAAAGAGCGCAATTCCAGACAAGAGAGGACATTATGAAGTTTAACAGAGTACACTGTGGGGCCAGTTGGTCATACATAATCTGAACCAACAAACGTAGCGTTTAAAACAGGACACAGAAAGATGAGGACAGGACGGGGCTACAAGTTACAACTGAATGAAAACGATAAACGAAAGACACATCCCTTCTCGAGCAAAGACACGCATGCGCAAACTTGAAAGAATGACAAAACTGTGATAAGCTAGAAAAAACCGGTAAAAGAAAAAGAGATGAAAAGGCGTGGAATAGCCACCGGTCATGAAACTGTTTACAAACATTAAGTGCGTCTTAGAAAGTCTCTTTCTTTTTCCATTAGATAAAAAGATGGTGTGCTAATACACGTGTCATTACCGCGTTGTGATATTTCATGAGCTTCCAGGATTTCCCTCGACAATTGATCTTTACCCCTTCCTAAAATCTTCGTGCGGTTCAAAGAGGGAAAGCAACCTGGGCAGCTCTTGCAATGCTTTGGCAAGTGCTCATCAGTTTGCTGACGAAGCGAAGATGCGTGTTCACTCAGCCTCACGTTTAGACATCTGCCCGAGGACATTATGGCTGCAACGACAGCTGAGCTAAACTCCATTCCGAAAAAGGCCTTTTCGGAATACTTCCAACATTGGCAGCACATCTGGGAGAAGTGTGTGATGTCCCAAGGAGACTACTTTGAAAGTAATTAGGTTTCCAACGCTCCAGTTATGCCATTTTTTTTTTCTACGGCCAAAGGTCGCATACTTTTCTAACAGACCTCGTAGTTGGCGCGGAGAGCTGCAAGCCCATAATTCTAACCGCACTCAATACCCGTGGCACGCACTCCCTGCAAGGTCGCCCGGCGTCGCCGGCGCATTTCAAGCGATGCAGGAAGATTAAGCGCCCCTCTCCTGTAAATGAGCGTCGTACGAGGATGCAGCAATTTTCGCGAGGAATAAGAAAATGGAGACGCAACTTTTATCGCTGTAATGTAAGGCAGTGATAAAAGCAGAAAGCTGGACTCGAGATGCAACAGCAAGCGAACCTCTGGAAGCTAATCAGATTAACAAGCGGAGCTCGATTGGTATGCGCGCTCATTAGCGACACGCCGTTAATGACTTTTTTTTTTCCATGAGTTAGAGAAGTCTGTGGGCTGTGCGATGTAACTGCAGATGGTAATCCTTAGCCCTCCTCCTACGACGCCACTTTTCCGGTTTTTCCTCCTCGTTCTCCTCCTCCTCCCGTCTCTCGCTGCGCGATTCAGGTGTCCACCGATCGAGAGTGAGGCAGTGCCTGCGTTTTTTTTTTCTTTCAGATAAATTAAATTATTTATTGCCATGAACAATGTCATGGACTAACCTTCACTGGTTCGGGTCATGGCAAGAGTTTCGGGTCTTCCTTGGCCGGACTTGTGCAGAGTTGATCGAACGTTGATAATTGATCAGCGTGAAATGAAACGCGAACCGGACGAATGAAATGCGAACACAGATTTACATTCATTATTACAGCGCAACGACGGCACAGAACAAGAGGGGGACACAACAGCGCTGTCTGTCAACTGACCTTGACAGTCAGCGCTGTTGTGTCCCCCTCTTGTTCTGTGCCGTCGTTGCGCTGTAATAATGAATGTAGGTAACGAACTCGCCCAAAATGTTGTATTATGCGAACACAGAAAAAAAAAATGCATGTGCGAATGCGAGAGCATTAAAGTGCTGGATCATGCTACGTTGCAGACTGACTATCAGTCATGACTACGAGGCATGACTATCCATACTTTGTACAAACTCTTCATTATTTACATTACTTGTAAAGGGATGAGTCATGCTACGTTGCAGAACAATTATGAGTCTTGAGTGAGTACGCGTTATAACTTTGTACACCTTATATTACGTTACTTGTAATGTGCTCAGTCATAATATCTTGCATAAAACCTGAGTCATGACTACGACTACGACTCATGACGACGCGTACTTTGTACAATTTATAACCTTGTATAATATTGCGTTACTGGTAAAGCGCTGAGTCATGATACGCTGCAGAATAACTACGAGTAGAGTCATGACTACGCATACTTTGTTCTCGCTGCAGAGCTCGCTTTTCTCCTGATGAATTTAATTTTATTTTTATTTATTTCCTGAAAGGTCCAAGGTACGGGGCATCACATGAGTGATGGCCGACACAGCTTCAGAATGATAGCCTCGATGGTAATCTTGATTGAAATGATGTAAGGTGTAACTTGGTGTATGGTGTCCAGCGGTAGATCATTCCAGTCCCTTGGCGAAAAATGAGCGAAGGTGGGCGATGGTTCTTGCTGCAGTTGCGTATGGGCCTTTTCCGGCATGCAGTATGGGCCTGCCACTTCGACTTAACTCGCGTTAGTATGACACTTTCTACTAATCGGTGTCACCAAGCGCAAAAAGGTGTCAAGCCATGCAGGCGAGAGCAGAGATATATGTACAGCTTTACCATGAATCCGTATCGTCTTATCGTCAGCGCCAAGACTAAGGAACCGAAAGCACCCAACACTTATTTTTAAGCATGAAATGCTTTTAGCCCCCGTTGTCGGCAGTGTGGTGACGTCACGCCGAGACCGAGAGCCATCATCCGGGCACTGAAATCCACTCATCCGGGCTCTGAAACGAGAACATCCGGGCACCGTACGAGACTTGACGAGATTTCACGAGACTCTGTAAGCCCTCCTACGCGACCGGCATGCAAGCGCCGGTTGGTCTCCAAAGGAGTCGCAAAAAATAACTGCTGCCAGTGCCTTCTCAATGTTTATCAAGATATCAGTCGCTTTGCGTTTGATAATGCACGGAATTATAATTTCCGATTTCAATAACGCATGCAAAAAGCACATAAATGCCACGATACACTTCGTATTCATACGTGAACTCTTAGGGGCTTCGCGCATCGAAGCAAAGCCGCGCAGGCGCACAGGGGCCCGGGGGAGAAGCGCTGCGTTCAAAGGGCAAGGCATCGCGCCGAACGGGTTGTGGGTTCGGGTGTCCACCGAGATGGCAGAGAATTACTGCGCCATTTCCTTTCCTCAAAAAACCTTGCGTTCAAATGGCAAGGCATCGCGCTGAACGGGTGGTGGCGTTCCTCCCTTCCTGTACGGTGGGGTTCGGGTGTCCACCGAGATGACATTAGGCCCGTAAACATTTCATGCTTACTCTACTCTCGGTTACGGGAGAGGCAGAATTTTTTTTTTTTCGGCAAAAGGTGGTGGTGGCGCCATCTGTTGTCTACAGAGGAAAGCGCCTTGAAGCGAAACTCGTCGAGACGAGCGCTGCAAGGTGCGCGGGTCTTTTGATGGCGCCACCACTGCCCTTTGGCGGCAGTGGTGGCGCCAAGAGCTTCTTGTGAGGCAGCAATATGGTTTCCGTCCAAATAGCTCAACTGAAATAGCCCTTCTGAATATTAAAAACAAGGTTATCAATAATTTTGAAAATAACCGATTCACGCTAGGTCTGTTCCTTGATTTCAGAAAAGCGTTTGATTCTATTAAACATCAAATATTATTTTATAAACTTCCTTTTTTTGGAATCCGTGGCGTTGCTCTCAATCTTATTCGTAGCTACCTGACGGACAGATACCAATTTACAAGCCTTAATGGACATTCTTCTATTCTAGAACCGATTGCATATGGTGTTCCACAAGGTTCAATCCTGGGACCCTTGCTGTTTATAATTTATATTAATGATATTGTCCTCATACCAAATACACCCGATATTATACTTTATGCAGATGACACCAGTGTGTTTTTTTCAGGAAAACAGTTATCTGCACTAGAAACCTTCGCGAACACCTGGCTACATGAGCTTTCATGCTGGCTCCGGATAAACCAAATGCAATTGAACGTTCGGAAGACAAAGTACGTAATGTTTAAGCCGCGAAATAAACCTGAAGATTTTAATATCCAGGTCAAGTACCAAGACTCAGCCCTTGAACGCGTTTCCATTTATAAGTTCTTAGGTGTCTTATTTGAGGAAAACTTAAGCTGGACTTCTCATATAAATAAGGTTCACACAAATATCTCTAGATCTCTAGGCATTTTGTATAAAGTGAGATATTTGGTTCCCAGCTCTATTAAACGTCAGTTGTATTTTGCTTTAGTACAGTCTCATTTGCATTACTGTCTGTTAATCTGGGGCACCACTACCAAGACAAACTTGCACAGGCTTGAGATATTGCAAAAACGAGCTCTGCGTTGCATAGAAGATGTAGGTCCGCTAGAACATACATACCCATTATTCTTAAAACATAATTTACTCAAGATAAACGAACTATTTCAACTAAAGCTTGCATATCATATTTATCATGAAGTCACCCGTGACCCAGTTTCCTTTTATGCTTTATACTTCCCTAACAATAAACCTTATGATTTCAGGTATAGTCATTTTCAAATGCCTCTGATGAGAACGAATTATGGTATGCAGCACATTGATTACTTAATTCCTGATTTACTTAATAAACACCCACGTATTATGGAACTTCTGCAGCAGCCTCGTTCCCCCCGTAACTTCAAGAACAATGTTAAAATGTACCTTCTGTCCCTATCGCCTCCATAAAATGTCCAGTTTCTAGTTTTTTTTTTTTTTTACTCGCTGGGTGTATTGCCCAGGTTCGCTATTTTTGGTTTTGTTGTCCTAAAGACGTAGGAGGCATGCAATGCGGTTTTCATTGTTTTTGGTTTGCGTGCTATTTCTGCCCTTGCCTGTATGTTAATTCTATGCATCTCATTGTTTGCTATTTCAATTTTTTTGTTTTGTCCTAGCTACATTTCAGCTATGCGTTGTTTTTTCCTTTATTTTTCATTGCATCTGTGTTAATTATGTGTAAGTCATTGATCGTTACATATAATTCATGTAGTACGTATGCGATGTTGTTACTTTTCTTGTTTTTGCTTTGTAATTTTCCACCCCCCTGAGCAATGTAACGGGTGACGGGGCCACGTCAGGCAAAAAATGAATTGCCTTTTGTCCCGTCACCTCTGACAAATCGATGTCGAAATAAACTTCACTTCACTTCACTTCACTTCATTTTGGCGCTGGCGGCTTTCATTTCGTCTTTCGTCGATTTCGGCGCAGGCGATTACGGGCTTGTTTCTTGCGCGGCTGAAACACTTAAGTACGAGACGAAAGTTACCGCAATACAAAAGCTCTGTGCGAAGCGGCTGGAGCAAGAAAAATTTTAAAAAATCTGCATGATAAAGGTCACAATACTATATGAGAACGAGATTTAATCACGGCTGTCGCAGTTAGCAAAGGCGTTCGTTCTCGACTAGTACCGATTTCACCAACCTGGTCGCTGTATTCGTGCAGAAATCCTGCCTCTATGATAGTGTGCTCTCGTTCTCAAGACCGCAGCTGTGCAGGGCTCAATAAATGCGTCAGCGTCAGCCTGCAACGCACCAAGTCTCGAGCGTAGATGGCTTCGCCTCCTGTCCCTTGTCCTGGAGGGAACAGAGCGGATATTAGGACGTTGATGCCCACTGAACACGAAACGCTCTGCGGGAATCTCAGACCATCTAGAAACGCAACTACACTAGAATTCACGACTGACCTGCACTTCAACATGGACGCTAAGCTGCAAACTGATTGCATCTTTCTGGACTTTGCTAAAGCTTTTGACCGTGTTGCACATTCCCGCTTGTTCTCGAAATTATCTGCTCTTTGCCTAGATTCTTTAACACTCACATGGCTTCGCAACTTTCTTTCTTTTCGTCACCAGTTTACAACAGTTAACAATTTCTCCTCCTCACTCTGTGACGTAACATCTGGTGAGCCTCAAGGCAGTGTTCTTGGTCCTTTATTGTGTCTAATATACATTAACGATCTACCCGCTGGCATATCTTCTTCCCTGCGACTTTTTGCGGATGACTGCATCATTTACCGTCCTATCAATTCCATGAATGATCACCTCACTCTCCAATGTGACCTGAACCTCATCTCGGACTGGTGTACTAAATGGCAAATGTAGCTTAACTCGACAAAATGCAAGATTATCTCTTGCAGCCGCAAGCATTCAAACTCTAGCTTTTCGTACATCATAGATAGCACTACAGTGTCTCGGGCGTTATCGTACAAGCATTTAGGTATTCATTTAACCCATAATCTTTCATGGGCCACACACATTCAAGCCATTTGTGCCAAAGCCAGCAGGTCACTAGGGTACCTGCGTCGGAATTTGCTAACCTCCCCTAACAGCGTAAGAAAGCTGGCATATCTCACAATCGTACGGCCGCAACTTGAATTTGCATCACCTACATGGTCTCCACATCAAAAATACTTAATCGGCATGTTAGAATATTCCGCTCGCTTCATTACACGCAAATACAGCCCTCACTGCAGCATAACAGCAATAAAAGTTGATATCGATCTCGAGCCTTTAGACATTCGCCGTTCCATTGTTCTTTCGTGCTTATTTCATAAATATCTTTACAGCACAAGGCCATCTCCATTACCTCTTGAAACACCTACACGCATTTCACGCCACCTAGATAACCAGAAGAGCGTAATACGCATTCACGGTAGAACCCTCGCTTTTAATTCATCTGCACTTCCACGTGCCATCGCTCATTGGAATGACCTTCCTGACAATACCGCATCTGATCGGCAACCATCAACCATTCCAGGATCAGCTACGTAGATATCTCACATGACATCGCTTTTTCTCCTATCTTTGATTTTCTTTTTCGCAGTGTACTTTTGTTCCTTCGTTGCCATTGCGTTTTGTTTTGGCCGTATGTCCGGCATTCATGCTACTAATAAGTACCTTGTATCCTATGTATAATTTCGCCTTTAAGTTTTGCTTTAAGTAGTTTCTTTTTACTTAATCTTTTGTATCTCATGTTGTATTAATTAGTTTCATTTGCACATTTGTCGTTCTGTGCCCCCCTTACTCAATGCCCTTCTGGGACCTGTAAGGTATTGTGAATAAATAAATAAAAATAAAACCACAGACATTTAGAGCTTGTGGCAAAATGTTATTATTACACGTCTGCAAATACTCTTGCGTCCCCCTACCATTTCACTGGGTTCCCAGTAAGCCGCCGTACAGCCGTGGAACACAGTCGTATTCTTCGTCAAAACAGGTATGCACGTGTGGATGACGTTAGGCGGATTAGTTCACCAGGCATCGCGAAACGAAATACGCCGCTCGGCGTTACCTGCCGCCGGTGTCAAGTGTTCTCAGTTGCAGGGGGCTCAGTGGTTATGGCTTTCGGCTGCTGACTCGAAATACGCGGCTTCGATCCCGGCTGCGGCGGTCGAATTTCGATGGAGGCGAAATTCAAGAGGCCAGTGAGACGTAGTTGAGGGCGGAAGAGGATCGGGTGGAGCAGTTCGCAGCAGTGGCTTCGACTCCTCTGGTGATGTTGAGCTCAGTATTAATGCTGTAAAAAGGGCGAGAGGAGAGAAAGCGAGCTTCTCAATGCGAAAGCCGAACTATTATGACTATTATTTTATTCGCCGCAAAGAGCTTGGCAAGAGGTCGCGTTAAGTGGTAGAGAGTACGCAGCCCTCGACGACTTTGTCAGCCCACTCCACCGCCAAAACTTGCTTTCTGGGGTTAGAGCTAGCCAGCACGGTCTCCCACCGCTCGAGAGAAGGAGCAGTAACTAGATCACCCGGAGGTGGCTCTATTTTGCAGTCCCACAGGATGTGATCATAGGTGGCTCGTTGGCCACAGTGTTTACAATTTGGGTTGTAAAGATCTGGATAAATGTGCGCGAGGAGTGATGGGGTGCGTACCGATCTCGTCTGTAGACGCGACGCCACGTGCGAACTCCACCATTAAGAATTGAATATTCCCGCCTTGATTCCCACCACAGTTTGGTAGCCCCTTAGCGGAGAAACTTGGAGCTTTGTTGATGTGGAATTTTTGGTTCTATGGTTTTTACTGCCCGCGGTCCAAGTTTTGTCAACAAACTGCATGCATTTTTAAATTTAATTATTTTTGACTACTTTTACTTGTTTATTGTATCTTTTATACTATTGTTTGATTACGTTTGAAGCAAAACCGAAACGAATTAAAAAACAATCTATGTGCTATTTTTTGGTTTCTTGATAAAAAATTATAGAATTTCGTAAATTTTGTTACTGTTTTAGAATGATAGAATTCGAACGCGCACATCTTTTTCCTCCCATTTCAAACCTGCAAGCCAGCCGGAGGGCGTATTCAGAGGAAGGTGATCCTCGTTGCGATTGGCCAACCGAGAACAGACGTCACTGCTCTACTCTACGTCACTCTGTGGGGACTTTTGGGGAACACGGCGCTTCAACCGACAGGGAAAATCTCAACTCTTCTTGAAAATCCTTGCTCAATATCCCAAGGTATCCCAAGGTGCATTTCTTGCTCGCTTGTTTTTTTTATTTTTTTGCCTTGAGCATGGAGACGGACACGTGCGATGGCGTTGCTTCAGCGGTTTGCGACAAGGCGTTCTTCAATACTAGTAATTTAAAAACACCCACCAAGGATATTCATGGGGAAGGACGCGGTTGTTGCTGCGACGCGTCTTTTCTTTTTCTCTTTCCTCTGATCTCTCCTCTATCTGCACGCGGCAGCGGTGGTGGCTCGGCTCCAGCCAGTAGGCAGGCCCATGCATCCTCCCAGTCACAACAGCATGTAGTAAGGCACGGCCGTTCTTGTGCGACTTACGTCCGAAGCATTTTGTCGCCCTTCGTGACCTGCGACGGCACCACGACTTCGAGGAAGAGGTGGAGAATCTAGTCTTCGACTCTAACAAAGGTAAGAAACGAAGTCTGCATGCACGCACGCTGTGATTAAAGCAATAAAGGGCCAAAGCGGGATGCAGTCGCGCGCTTAGATTACCGATTGAAAAGTTGCAGTTTATTGACTTTTCGAGTGCGCGCATTTTAAGTTTGTAAACACAAAGCGCGTTCTTTTTTTTTATTTACGGGCTTACACTCACCTGGGGAAACTTGCACGTGGTTTTGTGCACAAAAACTTAGCGATGACATTCACGTTTTTTAAAGGAACCATGAAGATTTCAATGGGCTTGGTCTAGTGCGACAGATCTGCAGAGGTAGCCTTTGCGGGCATTCGAGTGAAATGTGAAACGTAACGTACTATAACCTTTGAAAGCCATGACTTGTCATAGTCATTTTGCACTTATTTGTAATGTAAGGTGTATAGTTTGTACAAAGTTTAGGTAGTCATAGTTTTGACTCCTAATCATTCTGAAGTGTAGCATGACTCAGCACTTTACTAGTAACATAAGGTGTGCAGAGTTTGTACAAAGTTGCGTAGTCATGCCTTGCACTCATTACTCGTCATTCTGCAACATAGCATGACTGTGCACTTTAATGCTTTGGCATTCTCGCTGGTAAGCAGTCTTATGTGTGTCTGCAGAATTTTTTTTTTGGTGTCCTAGCTCCTCCATAAGCAAAGTGACAAGCAGTGCACTCTCTTTCATATTTAAAGTGGCCACTGCAGGAAAAAAACTGGTCCTTGCAGCAGACTCGCTGCTACAGGCCTTGCTTATGCTTTGTTGCAGGCATCTGCAATGTCTCGACAGGACACACAACATTGTCGCGGCATGCACTGGCTTAGCAGCACTGAAGCCATGGCAATCGCAACATGCAGAAGTGGAAGAATGCCCAGCATTGTTCTGCCTTTAGAAGTCAACAGCGCTGACCTGAATTTGTGGTCAAAGGACAGGGCCATGTAAAAGGTTGCTGTGCAGGAATGAGTTTTTGCAGGGTGTAGTAAAATTGAAATACTTCCATGTAACAGTCCGTGTAATAACTTAACCTGAACTTAATAATTTTCTCCAAAAATTGTTCCCCATGCGCTATAGCAGGAAAAAACAGTAAGCGAATGACTGATAAATTTTTAACAATAAAAAAGCTGGGAAATGCAGTTTTGCACTGCAGGCAAAAGGCTAAAAATTTGAAGCTAAATCTGTGATTGTCATGCGCACTTGGCAGAGGCAGAGCGCCAGTAGTAGTGCGAGAGTACTGCATATGTGCCCACTCCATAGCACATGCATTTTTCATTAGTGTATGTAAAAAGTACAAACTTTAATTTGGCCTTGCTTTTCAAAAAATGAAAGTAGTGTGATACACAAAAAATTGACAGAGAAGTTTTGCCGAAATTTTATAAACGTGCAAAAGCAGAATTTCATGAACATTGCCTTGTCTTGTTACTTTACTGTTGGCTTTCTAAGGATGC
The DNA here is from genome assembly GCF_055824585.1 of Amblyomma mixtum. Classification (NCBI taxonomy): domain Eukaryota; kingdom Metazoa; phylum Arthropoda; class Arachnida; order Ixodida; family Ixodidae; genus Amblyomma; species Amblyomma mixtum. The sequence continues at coordinate 179,338,917 of NC_143012.1, read as the reverse complement.
CTTATGCCGTTATTCATGTGCTATCATTGTGTACACGTTTTTATCAAAATGGAGCCCACCTTTGTTCACGCCTCAATTTTTAAAAATTTCTTTTTAGTCATGAGTGGTCATGGACTTAACATCATATGTTGGCATCGTGTCATAACTATGTTGCAATGCTGCTGTGAGGCTGTGGTTGCTATGTCGCCGTTGCTATGCTCTTGGCACAAACCCACATACACATCGCAGGATCTTGCTCGGGGTTTACCGTTCGGAATTGTGCTTTCACACTAATAATTAACTAATACTATGTGGAGTGCTTAGTTATGTTTACAATCTTTCTGTTTCAGGATTTTGCACCTGGAAAGACGGAGAAGAAAGCAAAACTTGCTGCCATTTTATAGCTTCTACAGGAAAGAAGGAATGCGCACCAAGGGTTTTTAAACGCTACCTGCACTGCCACCATTCCGGCTCGTACGAAGAGCTTCCTATAGAACAGCGCCAAAGGCAGGAAAAGGGGCAAGGAAGCTGCAAAATCAGCAAACACTGCTTTGCTACTCTAGAGGTCATGGAGAAAGAGGGCAAGGTATATGTAGTGTTTCAAAAGAAACACTACGGACACTTCAATGAGGCCTGCCACCAAAGGCTGTCCCAGGATGATGCCAGAGGGCTTGCAGGTTAGCCACTCCTCTTGTACAAAGCATTTGTGCATGCTGTGTTGACTGTACCGGAATGTGAAAACGTTTAGAAGCTACACTCCACCAACCTTTCATAAATGGGAGACGAAAGTGCAATAGAAATGTATTTTAGGGGGAAGATATTGCTCATTAACTCGAGTGATCATTTCAATGATTTTTATTCTTCTGCGATGCATCTATGGCACAAAAGAGGTGGGACAACACGAAAATGCCTATTGTAAAGTGGGAGAAGGCATGTCCCACAAAACGAGGGGGCGGAAGAAGTTATAGTAGGGCACAGCTTAAGAACCCAGTGGCCAATGCCCCTCAAAGGAAGCCTGCCATCCAATGGCTTCGACCGATTCTCATGATGTCATGGTTAATCCTAGGGGGTAGCACTGCAGGAGGGTGGCAGATGAAAGGGGATTAGTTATGGCTTTAATTGAGTTAACTGATGAAAATCAGCTGACGCCATTGACTGGGGGGGTCTTCTTTAAGGGCCATCTGCCACTTCGTTCTCGAGTTGTATCTGACTGTAGTGCAATTCACTTGAGCCTACTTGGTCGCATCGAAGGGTGAAAAACAATTGATCCACGGCACATTGCATGCACAGCACAGTCTGTACGAACTTCATGCCGTTTAGTTTAGAGATGCATTGTGGAAGGGGTCCAGTCTTTCGAACTGAACATAATTAGGAATGTCGTCTAGCACTGAACTACTCCAATGTCTGTTCTTTTGTTTTTCTGCTGGTTTCATTGACTATCCTAGGTCTGTAGCTCAATCGGCTGACGTTGAACTTCATCCGTAAGAAGTCGGCTTGAGCTCTATGAAACGTGTCTTGAATGACTGAGAGTTGCACTCGATGCTAGCCTCTTTTTTTGGCTGCCTGTCAAAAGCGTAGGCATTTTGTTGCTGATCAAAGCAACGCCACCAGTCTAATGGTTGTATAAGGGCCATGTTTTTTCTCATAAGACAGATCGTCTGCAGTGAACTTTCATTAATTAGAATTATTTGGCTGTTTTGGCACTTCATCAGTAACGCTCGCAGGAACGGCTGTGGTTTGAGTGTTCAGCTACTAAGCTGGAGTACCCGGGTTAGAACCCGGCTGCGGCAGCTGAGTTTCGATGGAGGCAAGAGGTGCCCATGTGCTGCGCAGTGTCAGTGCCCAAAGATCCCCAGGCGGTCGAAATTATTACGGAGCCCTCCACTACAGCACCTCTTTCTCTCTTGCTTCTTTCACTCCTTCTTTCCTTCATGGCATGGTTGAGGCAGTTACTGCACCATTTCCTTTCCTCAAAAACCACTAACATAAAACACAAGCCTGCACAAGAGTTGAAATCGCAAAAAAAAAAAAAATGAACAAGCAGCATTTATATTTCAGTTTATGTATGACTGGCATGCCCTCCAATTGTCTCTGACTTAGCAGCAGTCATTCAGGTGTTGAAACTGAAACAGCATGAGAAAAATATTCACTTAGAAATTATTCACCTGGCGTAAGTGAATTCTACATTGTGACTCGTGCACACTATTGTCTTGTGCACAAGTCCAAAGAAACAAAGTTCGCGTTCAAAAATTTGGTGTCTCTACTCCTTTAAAGGTTGCTGTCAGGCGAATCGGTGCATTTTTTGAATATGCAGAATGAAATGGGACAGGATGAGAAGCACATGTCCTTATTCTTTTCTTGTCCACATTTTCAGTGCTGTTATATTCCGCATTTATAACACGCTGTATATAACTTCCCTGTTTTGCATTGCAGTATGCAAGTTTAAACACTCAAGCTCATAAAAATAAAGTCCATCTGGCTTTGAAACAACCATTTTGTTGTGTGCTTTGCAGTGCCACAAAAGTGAAATGAAAGTAAGATGAACTGTGTGTCACCTGTGAAAAGGAACAAAGTGGAAGACGAAGGAATCCGACCAGAAGTATTTGTCACTTTATTACATGGCTGTAGGCAGATGAACCAGAGATGTTAACAGTTTTTTTCTGTACCATTTTCAGGCCGGTTAGTAGAAGGAGTGCCAGAAAAAACCATTGTGCACAACATCCGAGCAGGTACAAGTGGATCAAGCCCACGGATGCAACTTGTGACCACTAAGGACCTCCGTAACATTGCAGATAAGTTTAGGATTGGAAAAACAGAGCAGAGAGATCCAGACGATTTTAAGAGTGTTGAATTATGGGTCGAAGAAATGAGGGCAAAAAATGAGTCGCCACTGTTGTATTACAGGAAGAAGGGTGACCCCAACAGTCATGTTGGTGACTTTGAGCTAGCATTACTGACGTTCCCACAACGAGAGCTCCTTTATGAATTGGGGGCAACGAAACTGTGCACTGACTCCACCCATGGCATAAATAAGTACTAACTCCAACTGACAACCCTGCTCACAATTTCTCAAGATGCCTTTGGTATCCCGTGTGCCTACTTGATTTCAAAAAGGGTGAACACGGGCACTGTGGTGAGGTTTTTCGAGGCCATCAAAGAAAAAAACACAATACCATGTCAGGCATTTATGTCTGATGATGCCCCTGTTTATGGCAGTGCATGGGAGCAGGTGATGGGTCCCTTGAAGAGTCGACTGCTTTGCAGCTGGCAGGTGCTACACAACTGGAGCACGCACCTGAATACAGTCACAAACAAGGACTGCAGGAGTACAACAAGGGACATGCTGCACACTCTGATGAAGTGGACAGATGAGACTGAGTCTCAACAGTTGCTCCCTGCACTTCTTGGTATCCACTCCAAAGAGCATCAGCTTAATTGCCTTTGGCTTTGTCAGAAATTTTGAGAAAACATACGCAAAGAGGGCATGTCAGTGGGCTTACTGCTATCGGCAGTACATTGGATTAACAACAAATAATCACTTGGAGTCAAGGCACTAAAGTACTCTCACTTTGGTGGCAAGGTAAATGGGTGATTGGATACATTAATCAAAGTACTCTTCAATTTCACATCCGAAAAACTTTACAACAGGTGTCAAAGGAGGAGCAGACCACCGCAAATCTGCCCTATTTAGGAAGCATAAAGTGGGGATTGAGCTTTCTAAGTCCAGTACTGAGAGAGTGGGAGATGGCCAGTGGCATGTAAAGTCACAAAGTTTGGTGAACTTCAAGCACACAGTGGAAAGAACTAGCAAATCGTGCAGTGGCTGTGAGCTTCATTGTGAGCAGTGCGAGGCTTGCCACAACATGTACACAAGTACGTGTTGACCATGCAACGCATGTGCACATGTGCAAGCACATGCATGCTGTTGCTATAATGGAGCTACACTTGTGTCAGATGCAGAGCAGCCAGAAAGTAGCATTTGACTGTGCTGGCATTTGTAGGCCCTGCCTGAAGATGGCAGATTTCAGGTGAGGGATTAGGATTATGTTATGAGCTAGTTGGCAGGCTATTCTGACAAAGTGCTTTAGCATAGCAAGCTCAAGACACAGCAGGGAAGAGGAGTGTCATTTGCTAATTTTCTTGAAGCCCACATGGTCATGAGAAAGGTGCGCCATCATATCCCATATCAAGCAGCACCATTGACGGTACACTACAGGCCTCTGGTATTTCTTTTCTAGTCATTCCTTTTTCCCAAAACTTTCCTCCTAGGAATGGAGAACTCATCCCGCCACGGCGCCTCAGTGGCCCTGGCGTTCTTAGACTGCTTACACGAAGGCTGTGGGTTTGATCCGGCCATAGCGGCCACATTTCAGTGGAGGCAAAATACAAAGATGGCCATGTGCTGTGCAAAGTCAGCGTGCATTAAAGGGCCCCAGGTGGTGTAAATTAATCCAGAGACCTCCATTATGGTGTCCCTCATAGCCCATGTGCCGCTCCCAAATGTTAAACCCGACAATTAAGAAATTGAGATATTTCAGGCCCCTCATTCCCTACTCAGAATCTGCTTGTGTGAGTACGCCCTCTCTGGCACTGCTCAACAGAGAACTTCTGACAATTGGCAAACATTTTTCATCTTTGGGAAATTAGTGCACTCATTTTCTTGTTCATACCTGCCTTGCATTCACTATAATTTTATTTCTTCGTCATCCCTGCTTGATTTCATTTTGTCTGCATGTGATGCACTCATAGAGGCATGCGCTCTTCAATAAAATTAGTATGAAGTGTCGCTCCATGCTGCATTCCTCTTTGTTGTGTCGTGCTGTCACAGTGCACCGCCCTTTTAGGACATCTTGAGAAAAACAGCGCTTGCAGACAAAGGACCAGAACAAGAAGGACACACAAAAAAAAAAAACAGCGCAGTTGTGTGTCCTTCTCGTTTCCTTTGTCTGCAAGTGCTGTTTTTCTCAAGATGTACCCCAACCAACTCGCCCAGCAACACACCTTGCCTTTTAGGACAGTTGAAAAAGTATTCTTGACAAAAGGCTAAGCCGTAGCTGTCATCTTGCACACTGAAAGCTGCAGCGCAAAACTACTATTGATCTTATTTTGCAAAGAGAATACTGCTGCAACAGAAAAACAGTATTACTCATTTTTCAGAACATTGCTGGTGCAATTTGTGACACGAACTTATATTGCCATGGTAGAAACAGCCGTGAATAGCCTTCCTTCACATGATAAAGCACTTCATAAATGAACTTGCTTGGCTCTTACACAGTGTCTCTCCACCAGCCTTCCAAGCAATGAGCCTTCTGTTGTGTGATGGGAACACTGTGCCAACTTTGTTGCCTAGAAATTCTAAAATGCCCCTATTTGTTGAGAAGGCAGCTTAGATGAAACATATAGTGCCCAGTTAATGTCATTTCCTTTTTACTCATTAATGAAAAATGCTTCAAAGCCCAACTGCAACGAAATTATAATTTGGCTAGAATGCCTGTTAATGTGCTGGGTGTGTCATAAAACTAATCGTAACAAAGTTTCATGCTTCTGAGAAAACTGACACTGTTGCTACAAGTGTTTAAAAAGCTGTGTAGTAGACAACGTGGCATGTCCATATAGGCAGATACGGATACCCGAGTGCCATACGGCCTCATGTCTGGCCCATTGGGAATGAACAGATTAAGGACAGTGTAGAGTGAAAGGCTAGGGGCTAAAATGTGGCTTGGCAGTCATGGGTATGGTGCTGCGCCAAAGTTGTTAGGAATTTGTTTCAATCCTGCAGATGCTGATTTCTGTTTCCATTCCAGGTTTTTGTACACCATATTTACTTAAATAATGGATGCATTTGCATAATAAATGCTTTCCCTACATCAATCATCAAAATCTGGGGAAAGTTCAACTGACCACACCATGTTTTACACCATGTAATAAATGCACCAAACTTACCGTTCTAATTTTTTCCCACAAGAAACTGCATCCATGATGCAAGTAACTGCAGTATTACAGGTTACAGAATGAAGCACTGTCAGCTGTATTATGTGGCCGCAAGACTGCCTGGCGCCATGTGAAGAGGAATGCTCCCAAGGCTCATCACATCACATTTACTCCAGTATCCACATATGGCACCCGTTTCATCCTGCACGTCACATTCACCTCGGGCTGGTGATAGCCTGCCAGCTAGATTAAGAATGTCACAAATAAAATGTCTACCTAACTGAAAACTGTGGTTGTATATATCGGAGATTTTTATTGACTTGTGGCAGTCTACCTGGACAGGTTATGGTAATGCAAGGCAGCCCATTATGCACAGCATATGAGTGCATATGCGCCACAACTTCGCATCTTTTCCAAGGGTTCATGTTTTGCACTATTGGGTGTGACCCGACCCATCTTTCCACAATCCTCGCGTAGTTAATAATAAAGTGCTCCTAATCCTTTTTTGACAGTCAAAATGTATTTTCCTAGGCATATTGGCAATCTTCAATTTGTATTTCTCCACAGATTTGGTACTTCTGAGAAGTTGGACGGTCATTTTATAAATGATATATTTTTAATAAGCTAGCAGATACTATTCTTGATTTAAACATTTGCAGGCATATATACGCTGCCATTGTTTGCCTTGATAAATACTGTGTCCATTGTGTAATCATAGTACAAACACGTTAATTGATTCTAAAGGATGTTAATGCTGGTTAATTACGCTGTACAAGCCCAGCTGTGGCTTTGGAAAGCTGCCCTTCCTTGGACTCTGACATTAAATACAACTTGTACTTGGGAAAGACTAATCTTACTGTGAGTGTAACGACAAAATTAAACAAATTCCATTAGACGCTGGTATGACCCCGCCTGCGGCAGTTGTATTCCGATGGTGACACACAACAGGCCCAGATGCTGTGCGATGTCGGAGCACGTTAAGGGCCACTGTTGGTCGAAATTACTGGATCCCTCCACTGTGGCGCCCCTCATAGCCCGAGTCGCTTTGGGACGTTAAACTCCATAAGCCAAAGTTAGCATTATGTTCCTGCCGGACGGACCGAGCAGCCGCTGACAGGGTCAGACTGTACGAATGGGTACCATCAATCACTACGTGACACCCCCACTCCACTCACCCGATGAAATCCCATCCATCAGTGACACATCCACTCCACCCTTCGACTCATATTTGCAACCGCTTGCCAACCGCCTCCTCCCGCCCTCTCTTCTTCCCTCTTCCCTGCAATTTCGTGAAGGTGGATTTCACTCCCTCCACTCTGTCACCTGAGGCTTCAGACCGACGGATTATTCCAACATGGGGGGTTCTGATGCTGATGCACTAAAATGATATTTTTGAAAGACAGTTACAGTTTGTTACATGTTAAGGAAAAGAGTACTCGCTGTACCATGCAAAATGCGAGATCATTCCCTGGTGTGCACGCACTGCATCACAAGGAAGTACATTTGGCACCTAAATTTAAATGTGCAGTATAGCGAGCAGTTAGCACCAGGTGCTGTACACAGACACGAGCACAAAATGAACACGCTTATTACCAGGCCCTCTCTGTGCACTCTCCCTATACATAGTGCGAAGACTGCTTTTGAAGCTAAGGTTGGCCACATTACAAAGAAATAAAGACAGCATGAACATGAGAACTGGACACGCAGCACTGACAGAAATCTCGATAGTCGGTGCTGTGTGTCTGGTTCCCGTGTCGTCCCTTTCTGTTCGGCGACCAACCTTAACTAGAACAAACAACTTGCCCGAACCCTTGCTTTTGAAGCATTGCACATTGCATGCAGTAAGTAGCACACAGTACAATGCACAGACTGAGCCATGTGTGTTATTGTATCAGCAGTAAACCACGTGCAAAAAAAAAAAAACGACAGCCAATAACTACAGTCGGTAAAGCGAAATTTGAGCGCAGCTCTTCACGTTTTAGTTTTGCAGTATGCTGAAGTAAAGAATTCCAGAGAGCCACCTGCCCCGGCGAGAGGCAGTGATAGGTGACATTTCGCCCTGAGCACTTGGCTATCACATACTTTGTACACAAGTTCTGTCCCGCCTCATACGAACACCAAAACACTTTCTTGAATATCTTTTTCAATGAAGGCAAATACACTGGCTTACACAAACATCGAAATTACTTGCTATTACATCTTAATAAAGTGTTCAGTGTCACACTATTACGATGCTATATATCAATTTATGCATGCCAGCACATCATCTCTGGCTGACAAAGATCTGACAAATCTTGCTTTTTGACAGTATGTGGGCACAGAGTCATTGATTGCACAGACCAAATATGACTATACCAGCAGAACGAGAACTCGGAGGATTACCTTAGAACTCATGTGCCTTTGAAAACATGCAGTGAACATGGAAACAATTTTATTTTTAAGGTGCGCCGCCCAGCGTATGCACATGCGTTCAGTGCACTCTCTGCGCCATGAAGGACGACTCGGTCCCAAGAGCAGAAGTACACACTGCCAGTGCATTCCAGAACACTCAATTCAGATAGGTACAACATGAGACGTAAGCAACGTATCTAGCGTTCGCACCGTGCAGCTTTATTGCAGCTTTATTGCTTCGCTCTGTCCCGAGCATTTTTCAGTCCACTGAGGTGGTTGCGAGCCACAGGTGGGTTAGTCTTGCGATTATTCTGCCGGCAATTGATTCTCTCTGTGATCTAGCAGATCTACGCCACCTCGCACCCACAACAGTCGTCAACTGGTACTGTCGCCATTTGGTGTCCAGATCAGTGTCTTGAAGGATCGAAGGCGGGCTGGAAACGACATGCTGCAATGTTCTCCAACCCTTGCATCATGAGAAAGTCAATGCGACGACATATCACAGCCCACGCACTGCATCGTGATGATTATAACAAGAGTTATATGCACAGATATTTTCCAGAATGAGCTGGAAACACCCAGATCAGGGACGCCAGTACTGGACGGCGCGGGCTTGCGTCCTGCTCACTCACCTTTAGGAACGCATGGGCGGTAAACACGCATTCCATAGGCGGTCTACTGGTCACAAACAAAAAAGGGGCAAATTTAAAGAACTACACACGCCACAAAGACGAGACACCGACGAATACTTCACTCGCAACAGCCGCCGACCGCGATTCAATAATTCAAACGTACGTAAACAACCGCCATGTTTTTTTTTTTCTTCTTTGCTAACTGACTGTAGGGGGCGCTGTAAAAGCGCTGGCATCATCATCATCGCGCGCTCCCTCAAAGAAAATTAAATACAAATAGCCGACACCAGCAATAAACTAGAAAAAAAAAGCATTAAACGTTAAAAATTGCAACATAAATAAGAAAGTCATTTATGCAGTTGACGAAAATCAACACTCTCATTCAAAGGAAACGCCAATAAAATTGATTCATACAAATAAAACAAAAATATAAATATGCATGTTTTCTTTTCCTTGGTTTTGACTAAAGCTAGGACGTGCGGCTATTTTTTGGCAGTTTTCTAAATCGGGTCGCCCAGTGCGACCATAAGAAAATTAAGGCAAGAAAACTGAAAACGTAACAGGGGCACTTAAGGGTCAACATTGCATCGTCAACAATATGCACGCTTTCTCTCTTGCTGCTCATCCCAAGCTTGAATGCATGTCAATTTGCTGTTTCAAAGCAGAACGGTCTTCTATCATTGTAGCGGATTGAACCGAACCAAATGTACTGTCATGAACAAAGCGGTCACATAACTTTCACTTATGCAGCTCAAACTTACATTATTTATTACATGAGTTTAGTTTTAATGACATGAAAGAACCACAAGTACCATTATAAATGGTATTTTTCATCAGAGCACTTCGGATGGACTAGAAGCCTTACTCCCAACAGTGTACAATAAAACCATTCACACAAATCATGTTGGCAGCAATGTTGAAACTGTGTGCGTCCACCTTACTTGAAACTGCAACGGATGCAAGACAGACAAAATTTTACCATTCAAAATCATAATGTGCCGAGATATTGCTGCAATCTTGAACGTAACCACACTTGCCATTACAATCAAAATGACTCAACAGCACATGCAAACATGACAATCTTTTTTTCACAGACATTTTGACACTACATTTAGTTCACTATTTATGCAACTTCCGTTTATTTGCACGATGGACACGAATATTCACATGCACGCCAGTCTTAGCATGAGTGCCATGCATACGTAATTGTCGATATGCACCCCGTCACACATTGTGCATTTACACATAAAAATACTCATGAAAACTCAACAAGTGCTCAGCAATTACTGCAGCTTAAATGGTCAAGCACACAGAACACGTAAAAGTTATGGTATGGTATAGAATATGGGGTTTAACGTCCGAAGGCAACATGGGTTATGAGGAACGCCATAGTGCAGCGCTACGGATTAATTTTGACCACATGGGGCTCTTTATCGAGCACTGATGTCACTCAGTACACAGGCGCCTAGCATTTCGCCTCCACTGATAGGCAGCTGGCGCAACTGGGATCGAACCTGTCCTTGGGAACAGCAGCGGGCACCCTAACCACTCAGCCATTGCAGCGGGGCAACGGCTGACCACATTATAAGCAACCAAAAGTCCAGGTCTCTGCTTTATGTCTTACATGTTGCCTAGGTATCGTCTACTTTTACTAAATCTGCAATCTAAAAATTAACAATAGACAACTTCCCCACTCCATCTAAATTACTATAATTGTCCCATGCCCTTCTTGGTTTGCTACACACTTAAGCTTATAATTTTCGGCTAGTTTTATCAAGGTGTCATACAAGTGTAACAGCTGCCACAGTATGAATTGTGGATTCTAAGAGGAAAAAGAACTCACAAATTTTGCACTACTTTGAACAAAAATATTCAGCCAATATATGCACAACAGGCATACACCAATAACATTTCTACCGCAAAACCGTGAACCCACCGTACCGAGGGCCAGTAATAGAAAATCACTGGCCGCCGCGGTGCCTCAGAGGTTATGGTGCTTGGCTGTTGACCCGAAAGACCTGGGTTCGATCCAGGCTGTGGCGGTCGCATTTCGATGGAGGCAAAATTCTATAGACCCCTACAAAAATTTTATTAGTCACCCCTTGTCATGCTAATATGCAGGTACCAATTATTTCTGTAACGTACCTCTTATCATTTCTGTAATACCCGTTACTAGGTCTTCAAGAAAATAATAAACTGAAATGTAGCAAAGAGCTGATGGTTGTCTTTTCATAGAACATTCTTCACAGCAGCTCTGCTTCTGAAAGGAGCACCTCATTCTTTGTGGACTCAACTAGTTTTCTTCTATTTTAATCACCATGAGGTCAGTTACTCCAGTAACACTCTGACTCCTGATATGCTACACTCTAGTGAGCCAGTTTCACAACTCTCATAAAAGAATGATGAACTCAAAGGTCTGCCACAAGCATGTCATGGGCTACATCTTTAATGGAGTAGAGAAACCAAATTTTTGGATGCGCATTTCTCTTTACACTGATGCACTAGGCAATGCTGTACACAAGCCACCATGTGGATTTTAACTTTGTCAGCTAAATAATTTACAATTGAATTTTTTTTCTCGTGTCATCTGGTTTTGGTTTTTAACAGCCGAATGACTGCTCTGAAGTCAGATACATGTTCAGGTCACATGAGGCATGCAAAAAGAGATATAATCGCTGCCTGTTCACTTTATGTGACTCCAACTCTTAGACAGGTTTGTGTACGAGTTGATGCAAATAACAATGAACAAAGCTGCAACAATACTGCTGTCTTTGTATGCCTCACATGACCTGAACACATCCCTGACATCACAGTCGTCGTTCGGTTGTTTAAGCTAAAGCAGTGCGAGAGAAAAAATGCAATTATAAATATATTGCCTCTTGTCGCAATCCATGCAGCTGTCTAGTCTTTCTAAAGTACTGCGCATCATTCTAACCAAAAGAAACAACTAAAATTTTGTTGTCTCTACTCCTTTAATACCTACTGGGCCTTGACAATATAAAAAGCACCTAAACATATCAGCGAACTGAGCTGCCGACCTTCAAAAATGTATCCACAAGCTCTTTTCACATTGTGCTTTTAAATATGTTGCCTCATACTCGTGATATACATATGTTCTGACTGTGCACATTACAAAAACAGTAATTCAGGAACCAGCAGACCCACCCATTCAGCAGCATGGCAAGCGAAGAATGAAAATTAGAATGCAGCTAGAAAGAAAAGGCACACAGCTTTTTCAGACCTTCTAATTTGAATACCTCAAACTTATGTGGCCAACTGTAAATGTTTCCTTACTGAAATCTCACACTCCTTTAGACGTTTGCCATAAAGCAGAGAAAAATTTGTCAACATGCTTCCCTCTAAAAGGAACAACCAAATATAAGTAGACAACCCATGTTTACATTTCATGCATTTTTAAGCTCTTCACTGTATGCAGAGAAGCATGTCACATGCATGGCGTGTTGATGTTTGGTTTATGCTGCTTCTTCACTTTATATTGAAAGGTCATGGCTACTCTTTTTTTTTTGTGTGTGTCCATTGCCCCACAGAGCTACCATCTATGGAGCAAGCTTATTTGCATTTAAAGGTCGCTTGCCTAGTCACTGCTGACTCCACACAAAACAGATTTTCCCCTCAAAACTGGCAACGTGCAGTAAAAGCAGGCGTGCAATTAATGTGACACCTCATACACTTCATAATGATGCAGTGGCCTACAAGGCCAAGCCAGCATGCTATTCATGTATGCGCACAAATTATATTCACTTATACAATGCTAATGTCAAAAAGAAACCCTTCTAGCTACAAATGCTAGCACAAAGTTAACGCAGCGCATTACGGCATGCATGGCATCCAACGTCCCTGTACAACATACTTTTACTAATAAGGCTAAAACAGTGCACCTGCACAAGGATGAAGGAAGATGAGACAAAACGCAGCATCTTCCTTATGCAGGTGTGCTGTTTTTGCCTTATTATGTCATACCAACTTGCCCATCAGTCTGTGTTTTCACTAACTGGTGCAGCAGAAAAAACAGCTAGCTGTGAAATTTGGAATGCATTCATGGCGTCTAGAAATTGAAGCTCAGAAAATGTAACACACAGAAAGTGCAAGAAACTGATCATCCCGAGTGTTTACGTTTCTCTCTGTGTTGTGTTTTACTTACACCGCAATAACCCAACATCGTTCCCAAACAAACCCAAGGGCCACACTGGCTACGCGGATGCTGAAAGCCTAAGTCAAGCCTCCCACTTCATCACAAACCATTACAGAAATGACAGAGCAAGCAAAACAAGCTTCGGCCTTGTCTGGCTTTATTCCAATGCTGAACGTTACAAGAAATACACCAAGAACCACACGTTCTACTTAATGAGTATAAAAACACTTCACCAAATAGATAAAAGAAAAGCAGCTTTCTACATATTCAAAGGTTCGGTGGTGTGACCATACTACGACATTCGCTAAACGCCTATCAGCGAAGAAAGAGGCGTACGGATCATAGTTCATGTGGCACGATGCGTCGCGTTAAGTCTCTCCGTGGGCAACGTTACGGCGTCGTACAAAGCAGCTGTGGCCTACCGTGTGCTTTGCGCAACATGGGTGTCAACGCGAAGTAATCCATTACAGCTTGGCTAGTTGGTGGGTAGACACTGCAGGCATATTAAACATTAAGACGGAAGATGTGTTGTCCTTTCAAAGGCTAGCGTGTAGTACGTCGAGTCCGCCTTCCTTCCGCATTTTAATTTTTTTTTAGCATAGCTTGTCGCCGGTGGGCATACATGCAGGACTCCAGGAACATAGTTTATATGTACCGCAACTGCCAAATGGCTCGCAGTATCCACCATTTTTATGCATACGAGCTCATCTTATCAGTACGTACAGGTCAGAATCAGTTACGCGCAACACAAGGAAACATAATTTTCGACACTCATCCAATGCTTCAAACCATTTCCTCCTTCTAGAGGAGGCAATGTTCAAACACGAGATACAATACCGAAAGGTGCCGAAGAGAACTGAAGTGACCTCAAATTCAGTCAAGCACCGCCTTGCAAAACGTCTCTAGGGGCTTCCGATATCATACCACGGCTGGAACAGGTCGCACTGCAAACTTGCATAATAAAGACAACACTAGGGCACTGGGGTACAAGTCCGGACGTTAGCGCGGTCAATATTACTCGCCATTGCACCAACCTTTGATGACTTTCACGGCAGCACTTACTCCACGCGTCAATGCACCGCGCGGTGAACAGCCATCGCAGCCATGTCAACAAACCACCGTGGCGTTGGCGATGACAGCGATGGTCACCGTGGCAACCGTGGAGACGCCAGCGACCTAGAAACTATGGCTAGGGACGTTTCAAAATTTTGCGACGCCATTTTTACCTAATTTTGCAACAAAAAGTACCCAGAAATGTACCTAAACAAACGCCATTTTGTTATGACGTCATTAAAAGTCACGTGACATGAGGATCGTCTTCCTCCATTTAGCCTTACGCCAAGCCAGCTAGCCGGCTTCCTAGCGCTAACCACGTGGGAAGCTTTATTGCAAATGGACGCTATGGCGGAGCAAATGGACGTGAGTCGCTCTTTTGTCTCCTATCACATATCTCTTTCGTGGGGAATAATCGCTTCTGCGACAACGTATTAGTGCGCAGTGACTTGCAGTGAACATTTCTTGTGACGCCTGCCGTGTTTTACTGCCTTCAGCCGGTATAGACCCCGTGGTTGCATCTCGCGGGGAATCTCGGCGCGAATGAATGATTGTGTCAAAGGGTCGGCTTTGCGGGTAGCGCACTGCCGCTGATCGCGTGTTCATCATGCCGGCTTTTCTAGAAAAATGCGTTTCAGCGCGGCCAAGTAGCCTCCGCGTTGGGCAGCGGAAGCCCGCCGCCGCGATTGTTTCAAGTGCCGAGGCGACTTCTTTGTTTCGTCGCCGGCTCGAGAGAAGCCGGCATTTCGCCTCGGTCTGCTGCCGCGGCTCGCCGCACATTCAGGTGGGCGATTCCGAGTGCGTTTAAGAACACCGCTCGGCTTTGTGTGGCGTCGTTGTGATGTGTAGCAGTGGGTTCTTTTTTTTAAGCCGACGCCGGCGTAGTTGGGTTAGCCGCGCCTTGCTTCCTCGTGGTCGCTCACGAGGCTGTCATATCGGTCTAGCCTGTAGCGTGGTTGCTCGCGGCCGTTGACCCGTCGCTTTTGGCGCGCCGTGGCATAAATAGTCGTTTATTTTGCCCAGCGAGGGCTTGTATTTGACAGCTTAATTTAAATGCGTCCTTTTTAAAACATTTTTTTACTCGTTCGAGTTGCGATTCCCGGACTTGTTGCGGATCCCGGACAAGACTAGTGCTATAATTTCTGTCGATGAAGTATTGCCGCTCCCCCCGTTAATGACGAGCACGTCGAAGCAGTTTGGGAAAGCACAGCAGGATTTGGTCGGCGACGACCAATTTTAACTTTCCTCATTTCGCGGCAATTGTGATGACGCACGTGTGCTTGCGAGTGGGATGTCCAGGCATTCAGCCAGGTGCACATTCAGGGTGCCAAATCATAATTAAACCTCCTCGTTCTGCTGTCACATTCTGCACATAACTCATTTTAGAGGCACACATTGACATTGCCTTTACACTCAGTGGCTGAGCATGGAAAGAAAAGGCTTCCCGTAAAGAGGCCTACACATTAGCTTCCTACTTTGTGGTGCTTTCTTTTTGCCTTTGGCCACGCAAGGCAAACCCGACCTGCAGACACAAACCAGCTCAACCTCAGCCAGCCCCTAGCATTAATCATTTTGGCAGACAGGAAGCCTCTGGCCGTTGTGGGTTACGAGTTCCATGCAGCCATCGTTGCTAGCCCTAGACAGGCTACAACACAGCCTCTTAGTGTGCCCGTTTGGAACTGAGGATTTGGGAATCTGACAAAGCTGTGCTTTGGGTGCTCTTTGGATTGTTGTGGGAAATGTTTGTTTTTACACCATGTGCTGGTGCTGCGTTGTACCACAGTGAAGGGTAAGGCTGCAGAATTTCCCAAGGCACTGTGCAGTCACCAGCAGTGGTCGTTAACTACCACCATACTGTTGCAGAGTTCTGTGCCAATGCGGCTTTGGTTTTGTAGCTTATGATTGATCGGCTCTCGTTTGCGTAACAGTCAGTTTCTAGCATTGTCGTTAAGAGTGCTGTAGTCAGATACAAGCCAAGCAAAAAAGTGGCTCTTCCCCGTCAAAAGACCCTTTTCTAGCCAATAGCATCGGCCGATTCTTGTGAACCTGCATTGTCACGCCACTCACTGCTTTGTCCGGATACTTGTGGTAACAGGGTTATGAGAATCGGCCGGCACCATTGGTTGGAGCGGGGTCCTTTGACGGGGAAAAGTCTCTTGTTTCTTGAGTTGTCTCTGACTATAGTAAGGAGAAAGTGCTAGGCGCAGCCCAGTGCTGTGCTTGCTGCAACTGGGTGCGCACACTAAGCCCCTTGCTTGCTCTTTCTAGGAGATGCGATTAGGCTCCGACTCAGTGAACGGCCCTCAGGTGAGCCTGCTCTTCTAGACAGCCTCCTCGCGTTAGCTGAACCGTTGTTTGGCCACAGGGCTCTGCAGTTGGGCATAGGTGGTTTGCACTCTGAAATAAGTGTCTCAGGTTTGTTGTATCCATTGCATCCTCTGTGATGTGAGGAAATATGCACATTTGCTGGCCATGTCGAGCAAATTTATTGCTATGGTCATTGTGTAAAGACATGCAAGCACTTGGGGAAATGACTGCCAGTGAAACTACCGAGACCTAAAAATTTCTAGACCAAGAGGTGAAAATTCCATTCAGACCAAGTCGAGTAACTTTATAAACACACCTGTGTAAGCGCTTTGCATACATTCAGGGATTCAGTGTGGTTTTTCATATAACTAGGAGCTTCAAGAAAATGCTTGCGGAGAGGAAGGCTGCCCATCGCATTGAAATGGTGGTTGCTGGGGTACTTCAGTAGAGTTAGTTCTTGGGCTAGTTGGTATACTTGATTTGAACTCATAGTTTTTCAGCGCAACGGCGCACGGCCAAAGAAAAGAAGCAGAAGCTTATCCAAGTTGTGCTAGGGTACATTGCTGTACAGTTGCAGCTGGTGTTGAGAGGCTCACTTGTCGACTAATAGTGATCAATAAGTGGATTTGTTGGAAAATGTTGGGGCAGGTTGAAATCTGCTTCCATACAGTGTCTTGAATACCTAGCTGCACCAGTGTTTGGGCTATAGCCGGATACAAGTGAAGAACAAAGTGGCTTTTCTCGTAAAAGGACCCCTTTCCAGGCAATGGCATTGGCCATTTGTCTTGAAACTGCTAGCGTGAAAGTGCAGTGGGGACTATCCCCTTTCATCTGCCACTTCATACACTCTTGAGCTATCAGGCTCATGAGTATTGGCTGCCGCCGTTGGCTGGAAGGTGGTCCTCTGACGGAGAAAAGCTGCTTCTTTCTTGAGTTGTATCCGACTATAGTTGGTTGTGCATTATAGGATTGTAAAACCTCTAAAAAAGATAAGGACATAGAAAGACACACACACAGCGTGTCCATCCTTTGAGCGGTTTTACAATCCATACCTCAGCAGAAGGGTATTGTGGTTGTAAGTATTGAAAACAATAAGTAGGGTGGGATTCACATCAGAGCTCTTTGATATTGCTGTCTGATATTGCCTCTGCTAAGAAAATTCAGTTTCCATACTAGCTTGGCCGCTGTTAGCAACTTTGCACATGGCAAATGGTAGGCTTCCTCTGGCACATGTAAGCTTCTTTGAGGAAGAAGATGAGTGAAATGTCAAAAAGCCCTAAAGAAAAGAACCCAGTTTGGGTTCACTAATGCGTACACTTTGAGCTACATAAACTCCATTGCATTGTATCTTGGCGCCTACCTGGTAGCCAGTAAACAGACCTAGCTGTTCAAGGTGGTGGCAGTAGGTAAGTTTGCATCACAGTTCCAAGGGTGCACTGTGTCAGCACACTGGTCAAAGAAACTGTCCTGTGCTTTCTTGTTTGTGTGCAGTCGGGTTGGAATTCTGGATTGAAAAGCACCTGGGTAACAGTTGGTTTCAAATGGAGCACAGAGTTCCAAAGGCTAGACTGCGCTAATAGTGAATGGCAATCTTTAATTTGTTTTAGTTCTCACGCACAAATAGTTTTCACAGTTAAAAATGATTCCACATTTCTAAAATCAAAATATATGCATGGTTGACTCTGAAACCGGTGAAAAAAAAGGAAACAAATAATCAAGAAGCATGCAGAATGTTGCTTTTCCAATTGCCGCCGATGAAGTACCTTGCGACTGCTTCCAGTACTGACTCAATACTTCATTAGGTATGGCCATGCTAGATCTTTGCTGGCCTGGCTGTTAGAGCTGTAGCAGCTCAAGAATCTTGATCTGCTGATCGTGTGTATTGAATGCTACTCAGAAACAGTAATTCTTAATGATTTTATGTTAACGCTGGATCACCTTTGAGAGCATGGGCTCAGCAAGGTCATACTAGTTATTAATTTGTTGTGCTGAGCCTGTGAAAGCACTGAAACACACGGGCATTGCGAATGCTAGCAACCGAGTTGTTGATTGTCCTGCAAGGCTATGAATGAGAATCGCTAAAGTATAGAATTTTGGAGCCCGTATAGGCATCACGTCAGGGTGATGTGCACAAGTGCAACACTGTTGCGTTATCGATGAATATGTTCAAGTTGTGCTCATGGCCTTGCACCATTCACGTGCTACTTTGCTGGTCTTTTCCACAAGCCTGTCGTGCTCTGACAGCGCTACAGCTGGCTGCTTGACTGATGCAAGCATCGTTTGAGATGCAGCTGGCACCTAGAGTTATTGATCAATTCGCTCTCGCCCTACCATAAGCTTGCCGTCCCGGTTAGCTCAGTTGGTAGAGCGACTGCTCCGGTGTAGCGGTGGTCCCGGGTTCAAACCCCAGACCAGGACGAATTTTTCTTTAACTATGAAGTTTCTGAGAAAGCTGTATAGCTTTCCTTTGTGGCCGTATGGCTGCGCTTGGGTGGATGCCAATGAGAAATTACTCCCTTATTATATGAAAGCACTTGCTAGTTTGCTCTGTTTTGGACTTGTGATGAAATCATATTGTGTCTGGTCTCGTAGAATATACTGCCAAAGCCCATTTGACAGGGAACTACTTGTACAAGGTTTTCTCTGCAGCTACATTTTAAAGATACACTGAAGGCAATTTGATGTTGGCCTGTATTGATAGATTACTGTGTTATAGTAGCCAGGAGGCTGCTTTCATTGAAAACTGAGCTCCGAGAGAAGACCAAAAGATCAAATGCAGGTATCTCTGCCACAGACATTTTCACGAGCAAACTGTGACATGTGAGAATCACGTGAGCCCAGGCTACACTCATTCACTTCCAAATCATGGAGCCATGGATCATGGAGCATGGAGCCGTTCTTTGATAATGAGATCACTTGTTTGGGTCAAGTGGCGGGTAAAAAAAAAAGTTGCACTTGTAAATCCATTCTTCTTAACAATAAATGCGTCTTTTGCTGCTTATTACTAAGAACCATTAGTTAGAGTTGCCCTCGGTGTCTCTTTAATGTTGAAATAGTACTGTGATGGGTGCGAAAAATTTAAACTGTTCTCTACTCTTCCCTGAGCGACCGGCAGAGTGTGTGGTAATACCAGGAATGCTCCAAAGAGGGCTGGCTTGTTATCCCAATCCATACCGAAGTATGCTAACTTTGGGGCAGGACTAGGCACTGTGGGGGAAAAAAAAAACGCACACGACACAAAAAAAAATTCAGGGAGCATTTGGCTCTCTAAAGTGCGGCAAGGCGAAAGCCTTTCCTGGCGCACTGTTTCGCATTGACTGTGAGACTGTTTGTGCTGTACTAGTGCTTTATTTGACTACACAATTTGACTACCCATTGCAACTACACACTTTGACTGCTTTAGCACGACTCTCTCTCTGCTTCGATGAGTTCGGTTGCATCCATGGCTCTGTTCTCAGTAATGAGGTATGTAATGTGGTCGCCCACGGATGCCTTACGCCCCCTTTTGGAGCAGACGACAGCTAATAAAAAATATTTGTCTGCTCCAAAAGGCATACCTCGGCACCAATAGAGGTGGCTCAGTCACACTCACACTCACGGCCACTCGCACTCGCAACCACTAACTCACATTCCCACTCATGACCACTCGCTCTCACAACCACTCACTCGCATTCACACTCATGTCCACTCACAACCGC
Source organism: Amblyomma mixtum (assembly GCF_055824585.1). Lineage (NCBI taxonomy): Eukaryota > Metazoa > Arthropoda > Arachnida > Ixodida > Ixodidae > Amblyomma > Amblyomma mixtum. Next base: position 179,318,773 of record NC_143012.1, on the reverse strand, counting down.
TCACTCATATTCGCACTCATGTCCACTCACACTCACAACCACTCACTCACACTCATGACCACTCACACTCGCAACTCACTCACACTCATGTCCACTCACTCACACTCATGTCCGCTCACTCTCATTCATGTTCACTTACTCTTTATTTGTTTGCTAACAACGGAGGCGAGGAGAGATTTACTGTCGCATCCGACAGCCCTGAGTCGCAAAGATGGGGTGCTGAGCCTTCCAGGCTTTGTCGGGCTATTTGACCAATTTCCACAGTTTCACTGCTCAATGGAAGTGGTCACTGATCACGCCTATTCCATGCACTGAATGGTACGCACGTGCGCTCCCGGGCTTGCTGCTGAGACGATGAGTGCCTGTTCAGCATCAGCTAAGATGCTTAGACAAGTTTTTGAACGGTGTCCATAAGCGTGCGCAGGGTTCTCCATGAAAATGAGCCATGTTTCAGCGCAGTACCCCCCGCCCCTACACCCAATCTCTCACCTAGGGTCCTTACGGCCAGAACAGAGCGCAAAGGTGAGGAATGATTATAGAACATTTATTTCCATGCGATGTAATTTCAAAATATACTGGAATGAAGAAGATGACTCGGCAACGCCACCAACGACGCCTAGGGTGCCTCGATGCGCGCCCGCTCTCCGCGGAGAGCGGGCGCACATCGAGGCACCCTAACGACGACGAAGCGATAGCGCCGCCCGGTGAAGGCTCGTGCTGGAGAACTGCCGCTTGTGTGCCGGGCTCACGCCTCGCTGGTTCCTAGACGACTTGCGCCCGGGTCTTCGTCGCCGGCGCTTCAACGTGCCAATAAACCACTCTACATACAAATTATTATTCAGCAAAAATTTTTATTTTAATCTGTAACATCGGCGGAGGAATATATGATACAGAGAGGATAAGCCGCTGGTTCCTTCACACTCAAAATGTGAACGAAGGGAGGGGAAAGGCTCAGGGTGCTTGCCAGCGTTTCCACAAGAGGTCCTGTCTTCATCCTGACTGAGACAGCCCTCTTGTTGAGACTTTCGGCTGCCTTGTTCACCACGTGAGTACCGGCAGAGGAAGACACACTGCGTCGCTGAAGTATCAATGTAACATCGCGCTTCCAGAGTAGTTTTCATTCTCTCTAAACCCCAGCAAATTTGACAGATTTGTTTTTTGTTACTGTCACAGCAAAAAAGAACGCAACATCATGAGTCTTCAGCCACTAAAATACCTGATTGGCCATAGCACTGCACTGTAAACAATGACGGAACAGGTCCGACACAGTAAATGTATGAGGCAGACTTGGCGATTCGGGGGCTTAGACGATTGAGGGGGGCACACCTCCCTCCCTCGTGAGCGCACCTATGACGGTGTCTAAGTAAAATAATTAGTTTGTCTTTACAATAGTCTTGGATGGTGTCTAATTACCAATATTTGGTCTTGCTTGACAATGACGTTCCGTTACTCTGCATGAACACATTGGAGTCAAGTGTTAACTATGAATTTTTTTCGCGACATGGAAAATGTAGTGTGTCTTTCAAACGACCGAGTGATTTCCTCACGGAAAGGAAAATGGCTGGAATGGGCCGCAAGTAGAGGATTTCCTCGCGTAATAGCGATGCTAGGGGGAGTTGTCATTAGCAATCCATTTACAAAACCTCCTAAGCTACTATGTGTGACCGACTGTGGACATTTCTGCATTGCACATAATCCCTGTTTGAAGGAGGTTTTGCAAACCAGCGCGATGTATTTGAGGCTAGTGCGTGCGGAGACCACGTGCGCATCCGCGTGGTGATAGGGGGTGCTTACATTGCACCACATTATTCTTCAACGTCGTTCGCGGAAGAATGCGCCTGCAGCTAACTTGTGAGCCATTTTGTAGCGCACGCCCTTCTGAAACTAAATGACTTTACTGGGAAAAAGCGCTATCCAGAAGTTCTCAGAGGAAATCGTAGTATCCGGTTCAAAGGATGCCTCATGCTGTTCAGATGTCAGTGTGGGTAGGATTGCTGAAATCGATGCGTGCAAACAGAAGCTAATCAACTTACTTCACTAAAAACACGAAAAATAAACAAAATTGCATTTCACAAGCACATTTCGATTTCACTCTCCCAGTGACAAAGCTTAGGCGCCAACTAGGTCAGGTTTTCGCGTCGGTCCGGCCCAATCAAGAAATTACGGCCACAGCAGAGCTCTGCAATGCACACACCTGGGCAGAGAAAAAAACCTGAGTCCACTGCAGCACTCGACATCCCATTTTACGGTAGTTATTGCCAAGAAGCGAACAGTCGTTGTTTCAGCCGTAAGCATCGTAACGCTTGATGAGATCGAGCCGTGCGGGTAGCGTGGCAAGATACACCTGTCTATGATTTTCAGTACTGGCAATGCGAAATTCGATAAAGGATTTCACAAAACTTGTAGCGGCTCATTGCATCCGCGAAGGGTCTGCGCCCGTGCCAATGGTGAACTACAAATGCAACGAAAGATTGCCATTCCTGTGCCAACGGAATCCTCTGCTTCGGTTGTCCAAAGACACGAGCAGGCTGCCTTATGCTGCCTTGAGCGCACTCAGTAGTGAATATTTGCTTCCCTCAGCTGTCAACATGAAAATATCTAAGCGGGTATCGTCGTCGCGAAACATACGCGACCGTCTTCGGTGTCACGTCCACCAACCACTCACATCCACTCATTGCCACTCACGTCCACTCACAACCACTCATTGCCACTCATGTCCACTCACATCCACTCATCAAACATGTCCACTCACCACTCACCTCTACTCACGCTCACATCCACTCACTCGCACTCACACTCATCTCCGCTTGCACTCACATCAACTCACTCACACTCACACTCATGGCCACCCATGCTGACATCCACTCACTCGCACTCACACTCACGTCTACTCAAACTCACGACCACTCACTCACACTCACACTCACAGACGTGAGTGTGAGTGTGAGTGAGGCGATATGAGTGCACTCATGAGTGAGTGTGCCGACCTATGCCAAAAGGGGGCGTCAGGCACTCGTGGAGGCTAACAAAGAGGGTTCAGCTTAAGTTAAGGACAACGCAGCGAGCTATGGAAAGAAAAATGATAGGTGTAACGTTAAGAGATCGGAAGCGGGCGGAGTGGGTGAGAGAAAAAACGCGCGTTAATGATATCCTAGTTGAAATCAAGAGGAAGAAGTGGGCTTGGGCAGGGCATGTAATGCGAAGGTAAGATAACCGCTGGTCCTTAAAGGGTCACTGACCAGGGTCCGGACATTTTTGAAAAACAAGCCCACTGCATAGATGAGGCATCGAAGATAACCTCTGCAAAATACTAGAGCCATGCGCACCCCGAAAAGCTGCGAAAATTCAAATCAAAGCCCGCTCGTTCTTTCCTTCAACAAAAACGGCCCGCCCCACTACTCTGAACCCCGTTGACGTCATGGGGGGTTACTTTCGCTAAAGGCACTCCATTGGTGCATCGTTCTGACTGCCGGGAGAAGGTTGGGCGTAGCCTTGGCGTCGCGTCGTCTGCACAACGCTTTCCACAGTGCCTTCTGTTCTGGCTCATGCCTACAAGCCTGCATGAAGGAACAACAACAACAAAAAAAAACTGCGGAGGGAGCGTACCGCGACAGCCTTGAACCCTAGCCATAAAAAGTAAAAAATAGTAAAACTGAGGGAGTTGGAGTTGGTTGGATCACGTCACGAGACGCTGTGCGTGCGCGCTCCCTTCTCAGTTTTTTTTCTTCTATGCAAGCCCCCCAAAACAAGGTTTTAATTACTAGTGCAGCAGAGCATTTCCCTCGCTCGCCCACTTGACCGCTCCGCACACGCACCGCTTATCCTTCGTGCATCTTGTGTACGCCTTGACTGCAATGAATGACATGGGCTTGGAGCGGAGAAGAGGCACAAACACACAGAACACGAACACGCATGGAGAAAAGCAAACGGGCGGTTGCCGGGTCCGCGCTTCGCCGTGTGTTTCGAGCACAACCGACTTCCGCCCCTCCGCTCGTGAAACGGTGGGGAGGCCTAAAAAAAAAAAATGAAAAGGTGGCTTGCTAACTGGGAATGACAAACAGATGTATGAAAGGATGCGCTCGCTGACAAGTCTAGGTGGTTGAGCCGATCGCGCCTCTATCGTTCAGTGTGCGCGCCCGCAGCCCCCCTCCCCCCCCCCCCCTCCCCTCGAACAGACCCAGCAGCAAAAACCAAGAAAAGCATTCTATTCAAGGCGGGGCCATGACGTAGCCCTGTGACGCACTCCACAGACATCACGCCTCCGGCTTACATCGGAGAAGGAAGGGGTGATTTTGCCTTGCCGAGCCTACTCGACGAGGAGCGGGAGAGAAAAATTTCGAGGAGGGAACGGAAGGAGAGGAGGCTCGCCCAAAGAGAGGTAGAGAGTGTTTGCTACCCGGGGGTGGGCAGGGGCCCTTTAAGGGTAACGGAGTGGATTCCAAGAGAAGACAAACGTAGCAGGGGGCGGCAAAAAATTAGGTGGGCGGGTGAGATTAAGAAATTTGCGGGAATACGGTGGCCGCGGCTGGCGAAGGACAGGGTTAATTGGGGAGACATGGGAGAGGCCTTTGCCCTGCAGTGGGCGCAGTCAGGCTGATGATAATGATGATGAGGCACTCTTGGGTGACCTCATAACTTCGAGTCCGTGCACTCTGATGTCATAACCATTTCGACCAACCGAAAAGCGTGACTCCTATGCTGACAACATTCTGTCAACAGCGATGTGGCATTAAAGGCTTTCGCCATAATAGCGGAGCGCCGTATTGAGACTCGGCTGGTTGTGCCCTGTGCAGGTCACCCCCCACAAGGCTGAGCAGAACCACGTGGGCGAGTGTGAGTCTGCGCCGGCTGCCCCGGGCTGTAGCAGTGGGGGCGGCGGTGGGGAGGCTGGAGCCTCTGGTGGCGGCCCCGTGTACTGCTGGCGGTGCCAGAAGGAGATGACGGGCCTCACCACCTTCCTGCCCGAGGAGATGACCTCCAAGGACTACTACTTCGACTCGTACGCCCACTTCGGCATCCACGAGGAGATGCTCAAGGACGAGGTGCGCACGGCCACCTACCGCAACTCCATGTACCACAACAAGCACCTCTTCAAGGGAAAGGTGAGAGGACTCGCACGAGGGGAACACTTCGGGCTCTGCTGACCGGCGGCGAGTGCAGTTGCGGTAGGCAGCTACAGTCTACTCTTAATTCAGGATTGAAGGCGATCATTTCGGGCGCTAGCTGACGTGTTGCGAGTGCAGTTGTGCTAGGCAGCTACAGTCGACTCCTGGTTAAAAATTGAAGGTGGCAGAATTTATTTTAATTAACATAAGCAGACTAATTTAGCAGCCTTTATTTAAACACTGCAGCCCTTGTCAGTGCTGTCACCGTAAAAAGCAGTTCCGTGGTAAGCAAAAATGGCACTGCTGAGTGTGCTAACTTGTTCAGCCTGCTAAGGATCACTCGTCTTACTGGAGTCAAAAAATGCTGAGCCCAGTAGTATCCTATGAATGC